>NC_133652.1:41103466-41403466 GCF_009905375.1 Apium graveolens
GAGTGGTTAAAAATGGATTTGGGTCGATTTGATGATCACATCGGAACTTGATCAATTGCTAAGGTCTGATGCCTTAGAAAAAGCCTTATTGGGGATTCAGATAGTAAGATGACGAAGGGGAAGAACAATTGCAATATTTGGATGCTTGTCCATGGAAAAGGAAAAGATAGCCTTTTGAATCTCTTGGAATAGAGGAATTGAACAAAGCCCTAAACCCTCGCCGCCTTCTATTAAGAAGCCCCCTCTTGCGCTTAAGCCTTTACCTGACATTTGAGTATGCATTTTTAGGTGATCTCACTCTGACTATTATATTGCATCTGACCTTTCAGGTAGTGATGATGAAAGCTTTTGAGGATTTTGAGAGAGTTCATCTGCAATCGGATGGACTATAGCAGATATCAAGGGAATCATCCCTTCTTACTGTATCATACAATTCTGCTAGAGGAAGGTAGCAAACCTACGTCGAGTATTAAAGAAGACTTAATCCTATCATGAAGGAAGTAGTGAAGAAAGAAATTCTTAAGTGGCTAGATACAGGGATCATCTACCCTATCTCTGACAGTTCATGGGTAAGCCCGGTTCAATGTGGCCATAGAAAGGTGGAATTACTATGGTAGCAATGAGAAGAATGAGCTTATTCCTACAAGGCAGTCACGAGGTGGAGAGTTTGCATGGACTACAGGAAGCTAAACAAAGCCACTAGGAAGGATCACTTTTTTTTGCCATCCATTAATCAGATGCTCGACAGGTTGGCCGGTCATGAGTACTATTATCTTCTAGATGGATATTCGGGTTACAATCAGATTTGTATCGCTCCAAAATCAGGAGAACTACCTTCACTTGTCCATTTGGTACTTTCGCCTTCAGACAAGTTTCTTTTGGTCTGTGTGGTGCGCCATCCACATTTCTGAGATGTATGATGACCATCTTTTCTGACATGATTGGCCAGAAAGTGGAGGTGTTCATGGATGACTTCTCAGTCTTTGGCGATTCTTTTGATGAATGCTTGCAAAATCTTGGACATGTTCTCAAGAGGTGTGTTGAGACCAATCTAGTTTTCAATTGGGAAAAATGTCACTTTATGGTGCGACAGGGCATCATTCTCGGGCACAAGGTTTCTAGTAAGGGTCTTGAGGTGGATAAGGCCAAGGTGGGGGTCATTGAGAATCTTCCTCCACCCATTTCTATTAAGGGAATTCGTAGTTTTCTTCATCATGCGGGTTTCTACAGGCGTTTCATCAAAGACTTCTCGAAAATTTCAAAGCCTTTATGCAGTCTGTTAGAGAAAGATGTTTCTTTCAAATTTGATGACGAGTGCCTTGCAACTTTTGAGATATTGAAGAGAGTTTAATCACGACACCGGTCATAACTGCACCTGATTGGAATGAGCCTTTTAAAATGATGTGCGATGCAAGTGACTATGCAGTTGGTACAGTTCTTAGGCAAAGGAAGAACAACATATTTCATGTGGTCTACTATGCTAGTAAGACCCTAAATGGTGCCCAACTAAATTATACTACTACGGAGAAAGAGCTTTTGGCTATTGTCTATGGTTTTGAGAAATTTCGATCTTATCTACTTGGGACTAAGGTAACAGTTTTCATTGATCACGCCGCAATCCGATATCTCGTCTCAAAAAAAGACTCGAAGCCTAGATTGATTAGATGGGTTCTTTTGCTCCAAGAATTTGAACTAGAGATCAAGGAGAGAAAAGGATTTAATAATCAATCGCTGATCATCTCTCGCGTTTAGAAAATCCTAATGCTACTTCAGTGGATAAGACATTGATAAATGAGTCTTTTTCTCGATGAGCAACTATTTGGAGTGCAAGAAGAAGAACCGTGGTTTACAGACATTGTGGATTAGCATTGTTTTATTGTTAATATAGTGTCTAGGTGGTGTTGGAATAAAAGATCGCGAAGATCGGCTCAAATCTGTAAGAAAAATGGAAGAAGTCAATTTTGGCAAAAGGCCAGCGCGCTCGTGCTGAACAAGAGCGCGGTCGCGCCAAAGTACAGGAATCCAGCGCGCCCGCGCTGATGAAGCATGCAGCCGTGTCGTGTCAGGATAATAAAATCGTGATTCTATTGCAATTCAATTTTCTGGACTCTTGGGCTGATTGGACTGCTATATATTGATAACTCAGGATCGTTTTTTAATAAGGAGACTTCCTAGAGCACAAGGAGAAGATGACAAGAGACCTATAGCACAATTCAACAAAGGCGAAGACGATCTAGTTTATTCTTGTGAATCTTTGTTTTGAGTTATAATCTTGGATGCTCGTTTCTTGTTTGTTGAACCTATACTCTTGTGTGAACTTGGTTTTTATTTATTTATTATAAAGACTACGTTTTATATATCATGCTTTCATCGGAACCCACGTTGATGATGAGTCCAATTATGGGCTAATCGTTATCGTGGGGTTCTAGCGGAGTTATTTATTGATTTATTTAATTAATTTGTTTGATGCCTTAGTATGTGGTGATTGTATGATATCCTAGTAATGGTTGTGCGTATTTGTCTTATGAGCGTCGCGAACTTATAATATAGTTTGTTAATTCTTAATGAAGTGAAAGTGAATTTAAGGATTTAGAACTTGCCATGCTAGCATAGGTTCATGTATTGTGATGTATGATTCGTAGGTAATTTTAACCATCTTACTTGCCCTGTGTAATCAAGATAGATAACTTATGCTTAAACCATTATGTTGTCAAATTCAATAGACATATAGGGTCTCAATATAATTGGTGTCTATTCAGCTTTCATCTAGTTTATGGATGTCTGGTAGTATGGTACTCGCGCAACAAAAGTTGGCATTTATCAGTTTCGTGTATCTGATTAGTGTCATCACCATTGCATGCTAAGATTAAGATCAATAAGGCTATTGAATGAAGTATTTAATGAAGTTAGAATCCCTTGTTTGTCATATTTATTAATTCAATTAATCTAATTCTCATAGTTATAATTATTAGTCTTATTCTTAGTTATAAACAACCTCAATTAGTTATCGTCTTAGCATTGAATAATAACCATACATCGTTGCTTAAGTGTGTGAATTAATTAGTTAACCAATATAGTCTCTGTGGGAATGAACTAGAAAAGATTCTATACTACTTGCGAACTCGTATACTTGCGTGTATTATTAGCCCGTGTTTAGCGACTAACAGTCTACATTCAGTAGAGAAATTTGAGTTATCGATAAGTCAAAGTGAAGATGTGAAGACTAGAGATTTCGACAAGCTGAAGACCTCTAGAAGCCAAACTTAATATGGAGTGCTAGAGATCTCGATAAGCATATATACTTATCGAGATGTCAAGGGTTCTGTTAATTTAAACTGGAGATCTCGAGGTACATTCTTAAAATACAGAATTATAGATCAGTTCAATATTCAAGATAAACAATCAACAAACAATTCAACAGCTGGATTGACAAGTCTATAAAAAGCAGCTTGAAGAGTGTGCAAGATCAATGGCAAGATTAACTGACAAAGGAAGATTAAAGTGAACACGGGATGTTAAAGATATGCTAAGCCAGAAATGGAAGATTTGCTTTTCTATAAATAAAAATGACAAGTGACGGTTTAGAAAAGCTAATAGCATGTTTATTATCCACTGTGTAAACCAGCAGTTAACTGAGTTATAAAGTTAACACTGATCCTCTAGTTAGATGTAACAATTTAGATCAAATCTCTTGTATCACTTCAAGAAGAAGCTGAGCTCTTTAACATCAAAGAGCTTAGAAATTTTGTAGCAAAACAGTCTTTATTTTTAATATAAAAATTAAGTGAGTTTTGAAGATCTGTGTTCTTTATTTTCTGCAAGTTTAGATTCCGCATGAACACTTTTCTATACAAGATTTAATTTACTTTGTTCAACCATTAACTTTCAAGAAAAGCCTAAAATCAGAAAACACATTCACCCCCCCTCTGTGTGTGATTCATTACCTAACAGAGCTGGACCCTAAGGGCCAGAGATGGATGAACCCTTAATTATCAGGCCATAGTGCCTGGGTACCCTATATGTTGGTGGGTCTATACAGGTGGGTATAGATCTGCGCTTATCCTGACGGATCAGCAGGTTATAGTGCATATGTTGGTTCTAGTGTCCAGTCTAATTTATTGTTGATCGCCATTAATGGCATCCCTTCTTGAAAAGTTTTATGATTACAAAACCGGACAAAACCCTGATTCAGGGGATGAATCTGGGAATTGCTCATCACTTTTGATTTATAATTAACGGCTGGTGACAGCCAATTGTTATTCGCTCAACTACCTCAAATAAATAAAAATGTTTATAAATTATTTAAAAGATTTTGTCCGGAAATTTCCTTTAACATTGATACCTGGAAATCAGTTATATACTTTCTGGGCATTTTTGGCTTACTCTTGCTTTGTAAATTCTTATTTCTTTCTGAAACAAATGAGGATAAAAGTGAATAGCTTTTGATAGACATCAGAAGCTAAAAAGATCTCCACTGCAAGAAGACGAAGATGTTAGAAAAATAAGACAAGGGAATTAGTACAAAGGTACTTAAACTTGTATTTTAGTTATTGTGAATTATAGAAGGTTAGATTCTTGTTTCATACCATAACCTGTAAATGATCCGGAATTAAGGGGTCATTTGTATATTATTTTATATTATGTAAAGATTATTTAGTGACACCAAATCTAGACCCAAGATTTGGGGATGTTACAAGTTGGCATCAGAGCGCCAAGTTATTGGTCCCTGAAATAAGAATAGGTGAGAGTAAGATAGGAGTGATAGGCCATATAAGATAGGAAAAACCTAGGCATATTCATTTTTAAGTCTGAATTGAGTGCGAATTAGGATTAGGAGGTCAGATATGAAATTAGTGAGATAGGATTGTTGAGGAAAGTGTAAGGCGAATATAGCAACGCTATAGGTATATTGAGTTCTCAGACCTTATAGTAATGAGAAATCGATAGATCGATGGAGATTGGGTGAATTACCCTGCTTTTAATGTGGTTTTAAAGGAAAGGCAATTGATTCTTGTGAGAACTTCGTATTAAGGAAGGTTAGGTGAGTTTTAGTATTATCTAACTTAGAATTAGGTAGTAGGACAAGCTCCATGTTGGAGGCAATGAGTTGATGGAAGTTGATGAAGAGCCAAAGTTGCGAGTTACAAAGGCACCACCGTTGCGAGAAGATTCTTATCACTTATCGGGTACCACGCAAGGAAGGATAACTACCTTATTAGGAATAGGGAAGACTAGCAAGAAGATGCAACCTTATATATAGACAGAACATCGAATTGCATTAGTGGTTGTAAGCATAACATCAAGGACGACGATGAGAATATTAAAGACAGTACTAGATGTCAGCATTGGGTTAGAGTTATGAATAAAATGATATACAACAGTAGATGAAGTTTCGTCGACTAATAACTGCGAACAGAGTCCAAGGAGAAATGGAAGATATACCAAAGTGGAGAGACCCTTATATGGGCATTCCTTTAATTAGATATTTCACCAGCGGATTATAAGAATAACGAGTAACTTATATAGTACTGACGACCAAATGTCTGATTTTTAAAATTTTAAGACAAGTTTTCGAGAAAGATTTTCTTAATAAATTTTTAGAAGATCTTTGTATAAAAGGAATTTCACAATGTGGTTGTCGAATTACTACTTAAGTTCTTGTTATTATAAGTAAAGAATGACCCAAAAGCATAATGGATCTAGACTCAGTATTGTTAGTTCAAAGGACTAAGTAGACCCACTGTTATGAGGAAAGTTTAAAGTTTTTCTGTGAAGGACAAACGTAAACTTTGTTTAATAATATTAATAATTGAATCAACATGTTAAAACATTATTTACCCAGTTCATGAATTATTAAAATTTAACAAGACTCGTGATTCAAAAAGACAGCAGATAATTGAAGAAATGGAAAACTCTTCTGGATGATTGGCAAAGTATAATATTCCTATCAACGAAGTTGAGACATTGCGTGATCGATGGTTATTCTACACGGCATAGATGAAACCGTAAGCAGTGACTACAAATTTCGTAAGCACACGATTATAATCGAATTATTAAAGTATCTAATATGGAGGAATTTCCAGATGACATTCCGAAATTATGGTGTGACCTAAATTGTGAATCTGTTATTCGAATGATCCCTGAAGGTATAATCAAGTGAAGCAGGGACGGTGACCAACACTGTCATTCTATTCTCTAATATGATAGCATATATTCTTCTTGATTCTTGAATGCGTATAAGCTTCTTTTATAAGTAAGTTATATGAGGCGAGAACGAAAGCAAACTTATTGCATTCCTTCTGAATTATTTTTGTTCTCAAAATATTACTCCCTGATTGAGACAAACATTGGTGTGGTGTGACGCTTTGTCAAAATGATGAAGAGTTGAGTGGGACGCCACCTAGTCTTGTACTGTATGCCATATAGTATGAAAGACCGTCCATCTTGAGTACGAATATTGTTGTCTCATTTATATATAAATCCTCACTCATTCTTCTTCCTTCAATTTATTGACTTACAGATTCTTCCAATTGTTTTGTTGCATTGTTATTCCTTATCCAGTTTTTTTTCAAATCAAAATCATATACACAAACTCTCCTCTTGCGTAGAGACTATTCTTTGGAAATTTTAAAAGAAATGGAATAGTCCCGTATAGCAGGTAGAATTACATGTCTAATATAGATATAATTGCCGATAAATGGTGGACATCTGCGGGCAAGGAAGAATGGATACACCGATAATGTGATCGTTACTGAAACATCAAATCAGACGGTTGTTCTTGTTACGAGGATTTCATCAGTACGGTGGATTGCATTACATGATGCACTTCAAGTTAGGAGAATTTGACGTGAAATGAATAGTAGCGAATCGTAGTAAGTAAATTAATTATAAAATAAGAAAGTAAAGTTGTGTACATCAGACCAAGCGAATGAGTGTCGGGACGACAACCGAAGATCAAGTAATTCTGAACAATGACTCAGACAGACAGTTAATATGTGTAGCACCTCTTCGTCGCGATAAGATATTTGTCATGAAGATTCAAGATCGAAGAAATCTTAATTGCGAACAAATTTCGAGTGTGTTTTTCAAGGAATTATGAGGTTCTATAACTTGAATAAATGAGTATGGTAAATTAGTACTCCTAACCGAGCCAAAGGTGAAAGTTCGATACGGGAACATAAGTGGAAATGAAGGAATGGTGATTTTGGTTGATGAAAGTTGATTGATATGATTGTGGATGCTTTGGTTGATTGATGATGTCGGCTTGAGACCGACTGGTAGTCCATATTATAGGGGAAATGCTGCCCAAATTCTCATAAAATACCTTACTTTTAAGGTTAGATAGTATACTTTCATATATGATTAAAGTTCTTGTGGATACTCCAAATGATTGCGATCTTAGTTCTTGAAGAAGGTTGTTATGACCAAACCGACTTTATATATTTGGTCCTTGATTTCATTTAGCTAGTCATCACTTGGTTTAATTGATCAATTAAAAGAGTATATTGAATAACTTTACCAACTAATGATCAGTTAACTGGAAATCGATTCCAATTAGATTAAGTCAAATTCTGACAAGATTCCAGATCTGAAATCAAAGCAATTAAAAATTTTGAAGAAATAAAGATCTTATTAGAAATTACTAAATTAGCATTATGTTACTGCAAGCATGTGCGAGGTTTTATCTTGATGAATATGCCTTTAAAATAAATAAGAAGAATAAAAAGATTATTGGTATATACTGGTGAAAAGAACATTTTCAAGAACTGAAGGTTCAATATGATGGACCCACATTACTAACAAGCAAAATATGCATAATATTGATTAAACAGTAAAGTACTATATAATAGATAAAATATTAAAGCTACAAGCCTTAACCACAATCCCTGGATCCACAAGAATGAGTTTGAATAATATCTAACATCTTTTATTATTACAGACCAAAATATCTTAAGTAAAATTACTACCAAATTTTAAACCCAAAGTTTATAACCATTAGGGAACTACTAGTTCCCCACATGCTCCAACATCTGACGGTAGGCATACCCCGAGTCCCCAGAAGTCTTACGCGCGGTTTGCTTGCAACGGACCATCTTCGGGTTTCACTTAAGGGATAACATTAATAACAAAATTAATTAGCAAAACGCTCAACAAGTGAATAACAGTATATAAAAATGGATCATATACTCGATAAAACGATTATAGAAGATAAATCAACAATATGAAATCTCAAATAAAAGATCAAGTTTTTTTAAATAAGTGAATGGAATTGGAAATCTCACGGCGCTATGAGCGATGAGGGGTGATCAGCCCACATCAAAGCTCCAAACCACATAACATGTGATTCACAACTACTGAGGATCCTCGACACACATTGGCCATATAAAACCATCAGGCTCCCTACTATTGAGGTTTTAACAGTGAATGGCGCCTCAATCTTACCAGAACATACCATCCAATTCCTTTTAATTAATTCATTTTAATTTCAAAGGATTCTTGATCAAGGACAAGATAACAAGGGTTGGTATTGTCAAGGATCAAGTGGCAAGTTTTCTAAAATGAGGGAAAGTTCCCAAAAGAAATAATTAAAATTTATGAGGGATTTAAGGTTTCATGATATATTAAGGGACTATTGTAAGGTATCCATGAGGGTATGAGGTAATTTCTGATAAAAAGGGGTCAATTCAAGTATGAAAGCGGTTAACTAAATCCAAGATCTGATCATTAAGTGATGTCAGGGACTATTTCATTCTATTAAAACTATAGTCATGCATTCACAGGGTATTTAATCACAAGAAACAAGATTATAGAGGTAAGTTGAGAGTTCACTTGCCTGGACTATGCTTACTGAGTACTTGAATGGAATCGTATATGGGCTCCTTTCCTGGCCTCCTACTTGAACCTATAATAAATAGTATCCTCATCACAACACCTGCTAACTACCCTTTCGCGTATACTACAAATATATATATACACACATATACATACATATATATATATACACTTAAACTCCACTAATACAAGTAATATATGCATCATATAATCCACATAGAACATCGCAAGAAATGGCATGGCAATTTAATACTTAATTAATAGTACATACCTGGATTCTATTAACTACCTTAGTCACTTAAGATATTAACCAAATAACATACAAATATCATGACCAATACTCCTAATCCTCCTTTACAGACCTCAACTAAAACTAAATTTAGTAAGGCATACTTGTGCCTCACTTCAAATGATTCACAAATGCAATGCACTCCTCTAAAGTTTCCAAAGACAATTCTAATGGTGACTCTCGGGTATTTTGGTGGAAATAGGGTATCTCCACCTTGGGCCTTCACTTAAAACCAAATCTCAGAGGTTATTAAGACTCTAAACTGACTCTCAAAGTTGGAATGACTCAAAGACCTCACTTAGGCCTCCCTAGGCCTTAAGTGGAAGTTGACACAAAAATGCCTCCCCTGATTTCCAAACTGCCTTGTTTTACCAACTTAAAACTCATTTATCTAGTTCAATTACTAGTTTTAATGACTTGTTAAGCTTCCTAAGACTTCATTATATCTCCATGAAGGCCTAACCTATGACATGATGATATTCAATCAAAAGTCAAGTTTACTCAAATCTCCCCTATTCAGAGCTGCTCTCGGGTTTGTGTGTGTGCACCTAACCAAATGCAAGTTTTTATTGATTCTAAAGCTACTGGACACATGCATGAACCTAGTCCCAACTTCCCTGAACTCAGGTCTACCAAGGCCTTACTGAAACTCACCAAAAATGACCTAAACTTCTAGTACAAAATTCTGCCCTACTAAGACCAATGCGACCCCTTCCACCTTATTAAAGCTTCAGGGTCCTCCCTGGTTCTTGAATCCAAACTTCTTGAAATTCTTGCCACTTTGGCTCCCTCGAGCCGATCCTTCATCATTGTATCCAAACTTTCTTTTCTTACTCTCTTTCTCCTTCAAGTTTTGATCATTTTCTCCTTCAATGACCATTACCTTCTAGACCACTTCAGAATATGTGGCCAATTCAAAAGCAGCCACTCTGCTTCGTAGCCAAGGCTTCAATCCCTGTTGAAACCTCTTCGCTCTTTTTTAATCTGTGTCCACATAATCTCCAATAAACCTAGCCAATATAGTGAATTTCATCTCGTATTCTCCCACAGTCATTCCTTCTTGTTTCAATTCAAAGAACTTTAATTCCATTTGAGTCTGCATATACCTCGGGAAATACTTGTCTAAGAAAATCTTCTTGAACCTAACCCAAGTGATAACTACTTCTTCTTCTTCTAAAGCACGAGCTGACTCCCACCAATAGTTCGCTTCGCCTTTCAGAAAATAAGACGCATAGTAGACCTTCTTTTCTTCACTTACATCAACTAGCGTGAAAGCTTTCTTCATCTCTTTAAGCCAAGATTGGGCTTCTACAGAGTCTTGAGTTCCAAAGAACTCTGGTGGGTTCAGAGCTTGGAATGATTTTAAAGTGGTAGGGGTTGGTGGTGGTGGAGGTGGTTGTTGTTGTTGTTGAAATTGTTGCTGAAGGAGTTGTTATTGTTGAGCAGGGCAACAGATTGTTGGTGAAGTATTCGAAAAAGTTGAGCCAATTTGGGTGGTGGATCTTTATGATCCCCAGTATTGGTGTTGCGAGCTCTACAAGGAGGCATGTTTCCGAATATAGACAAGAAAGGTTTATTCACACTTCAAATTTTGCATACACAAGTTATAACCAGAGTAAAAATCAAATAATAAGGTCTTATTCAAGGGATATATTGGGGAAAGATTAAACATGATTGAGTTCTAAAGGGATCAACAGAATTTAAATAATAAAATTCTATCTAAGCAAGTATATAGCATGGTAATGAGATGGTAATATTATAGAGATAATCAAAGTGCGAATTTAACATTAGTTTAAATGAAAAGTTCGAATAAAGTACGAACAGGAAATAAAGTATAAATAAAGTCTTCCCGAAATAATCCGGGTACAAGGTACGAAATGGAAATCAAAGTACTAATCAACAACAATGCTGGGAACAAGTGGACTATATGATAGTCTAAGGGGGTGGTGGGGGAACAGGGGCACGGAGACGGCTAATCACTCGGCGAAGCTTGTCGGCAATGGCGGTAAGAGTGATCTGACTCTCTCTCATGGTGTGGAATCATCAATGCCAATCGGTCCTCAGCCATCAGATGATCTCCTCAAGCCTGGCTATCAGTCGGGGTCTGTTAGGCTCGTCATCAAAGTTCTCGCTGTACAATTGGTCCACCCTACGTTGAAGATTAACATTCTCGCCCTCCAGTCGATCAACCATCCTTACCATCTGCTCGTAACGAGGGAATGGCACAGTAGTAGGGAATTTGGGAGTCGATGAGGATGATGCCTGTCAAATAGTTATATATATATACGCGGTTATAAATAAAAGGGTAAGAAAATATATAGATTCTAACGTCCCAAAACCCAAATGATCTAAGTTCATCCTATCCTCTAAATTTCTATCTTATATTCATTTATCATATTTTGTTCAGTGACTCAACCTGTGGCTCTGATACCAACCTGTGATGGACCCACATTACTTACTAGCAAAATATGCATAATATTGATTAAACAGTAAAGTACTATATAATAGATAGAATATTAAAGCTACAAGCCTTAACCACAATCCCTGGATCCACAGGAATGAGTTTGAGCAACATCTAACATCTTTTATTATTACAGACCAAAATATCTTTAGTCAAATTACTACCAAATTTTAAACCCAAAGTTTATAAACATTAGGGAACTAATAGTTCCCTACCTACTCCAACATCTGACGGTAGGCATGCCCCGAGTCCCCAGAAGTCTTACGCGCGGTTTGTTTGAAACGAACCATCTTCGGGTTTCACTGAAGGGATAATATTAATAATAAAATTAATGAGCAAAACGCTCAGCAAATGAATAATAGTATATAACAATGCATCATATACTCAATAAAATGATAACATAAGATAAATCAACAATATGAAATCTCAAATAAAAGATCAAGTTTTTTTAAATAAGTGAATGAAATTGGAAATCTCATGGAGCTATGAGCGATGAGGGGTTATCAGCCCATAATAAAGCTCTGAACCACATAACATGTGATTCACAACTATTGAGGATCATCGGCACACATTGGTCATATAAAACCATCAGGCTCCCTGCTACTGAGGTTTTAACAGTTACTGGCGCCTCACTCTTACCAGAACATACCATCCAATTCCTTTTATTCAATTCATTTTAATTTCAAAGGATTCTTGATCAAGGACAAGATAACAAGGGTTGGTATTGTCAAGGTTCAAGTGGCAAGTTTTCTAAAATGAGGGATGTTATTAAGATCAGGGTTCCCAAAATAAATAATTAAAATTTATGAGGGGTTTAGGGTTCACATGATATATTAAGGGACTATTGTAGGGTATCCATGAGTGTATGAGGTAATATGTGATGAAAAGGGGTCAATTCAAGTATGAAAGCGGTTAACTAAATCCAAGATCTGATCATTAGGTGATGTCAGGGACTATTTCATTCTATTATAACTGTAGTCATGCATTCACAGGGTATTTAATCACAAGAAACAGGATTATAGAGGTAAGTTGAGAGTTCACTTTCCTGGACTATGCTTACTGAGTACTTGAATGGAATCGTCTATGGGCTCCTTTCCTGGCCTCCTACTTGAACCTAAATAGTATCCTCGTCACAACACTTGCTAACTACCCTTTCGCTATACTACAAATAAATATATATATATACACACACACACATATATATATATACACTTAAACTCCACTAATACAAGTAATATATGCATAACATAATCCACATAGCACATCGCAAGAAATGGCATGACAATTTATCACTTAATTAATAATACATACCTAGACTCTATTTACTACCTTAGTCACTTAAGTAATTAACCAAATAACATACAAATATCATGAGTAATACTCCTAATCCTGCTTTACAGACCTCAAATCAACCTAAATTTAGTAAGGCATACTTGTGCCTCACTTCAAATGACTCACAAATGCAATGCACTCCTCTAAAATTTCCGAAGGCAATTCTAATGGTGACTCTCGGGTGTTTTGGTGGAAATAGGGTATCTACACCTTGAGCCTTCACTCCAAACAACCTCTCAGAGGTTATTAAGACTCTAAAATGACTCTCAAAGTTTGAATAACTCAAAGACCTCACTCAGGCCTCCCTAGGCCTTAAGTGGAAGTTGACACAAAACTGCCTCCCCTGGTTTCCAAACTGCACTGTTTTTACCAACTTAAAACTCATTTATCTAGTTCAACTACTAGTTTTAATGACTTTTTAAACTTCCTAAGACTTCATTATATCTATTTAGACCAAGGCCCCATGAAGGTCTAACCTATGTGTTATGGATAAAAAACCAAGGTTATTACTTGCTGTATTTAATACTAAGATTCGGGAGCTCAAGGCCTTTAATGGCTGCTCTCGTGTTTCGTGACTCAATCTGCCTTTACGAGATGCCTACGTATCTCTGTGAATTAGAGAATCAAGCCAAAAAACGTAGTTCTGATTGGTGGGGGTGAGACCCCTTATATAGATGTTGGGAGTCCTTGAATTGGACTTGGTATAGGAGACTTGGTGGGCAAGTCTCATAATTAGAATGGACTTTGGAGTCCTAGGTAGTAGGAAACTGATTCCTTATCTTTTTAGGTCCCCTTGAGGCTAATCTCCAAGGATTTATATCCTTATGGGGACTCTTTTCAACATCTGATTTGTCCCTTATTAATTAATTTCATAATTAATTAATAATCAGGGCTTTTGGGCCTTTTTTATTCAATCAGGCCTGATCTGGTCCATCAGGCTTAACCTTTCTGGTCTGAGTATCATATATCTTTTTATTGGGCCTAGCAGCCCACAGATTGTACAATTAATGCAGTATTTAATTATACAATCATAATTTATTTATCCCTATCATTTGCCCCCCAACTTTTGGGAAACATTGATTAGGTTTCGCAGAAGTTAAGTCTATTTGTTCCCTTACAGGGTTTCGTTTTTCCGTAAAGTGTGGAGCGACCTACACATTTACAACGAATTTTTCCTTTTATTCAGGAATTATCTTAATTTCCAGGAATTTTTCCCTTATTTCCGGGATTTTTCCCTTATTTTCTGGGATTTTCCCTAATTTTCTGGGATTTTTCCCTAATTTTCTGGGATTTTTGCTTATTTTCTGGAATTTTCCCTAATTTTCTGGAATTTTCCCTAATTTTCTGGGATTTTTCCTTATTTTCTGGAATTTTCCCTAATTTTCTGGGATTTTTCAAATTTCCAGCCCTTTTTTCGACCAGGATCCTAGTCGAAATTTCGACCAGGATCCTAGTCGAAAATTGGGGCCAGCCTTGTCATCCTGGTCGAAGGAATTCGACTAGGATCCACGACCTGGAATTCGACCAGGATCCTAGTCGAATTTTCGACCTGGATCTAGGACCTGGAATTCGACCAGGATCCTAGTCGAAAATTCGACCTGGATCGAGGTCGAAAATTCCACCCTTTTTTTTGTTTAGCTTTTTGTCATGCCTATCGACTAGGATTTCGACTAGGATTCTAGTCGATATTTCGACCTGAATCCTGTTCGAAAATTCCTTGATTTTCTTGTTTCCTGGTCGAAGGATTTCGACTAGGATCCACGACCTGGAATTCGACCAGGATCCTAGTCGAACTTCGACTTGGGTTTTTAATCCCCATTTTTTGAAAGATGCTTGGTTTATTCGACCTCATTCCTGGTCGAAGCTTCGACCTCAATTCAGTCCCGTTATTCCAGCTATTTTCGGGTGTCTGCTCGAAAGATTTCGGGCAGGATTCACGACCTGGAATTCGACCTGGATTCTGGTCTTTTTTACCCGTTATTTTCGGGTGTCTGCTCGAAAGATTTCGGGCAGGATTCACGACCTAGATTTCGACCTGGATTCTGGTCTTTTTTACCCGTTATTTTCGGGTGTCTGCTCGAAAGATTTCGGGCAGGATTCACGACCTGGATTTCGACCTGGTTCCTGGTCTTTCACTAGCCTTCTTTATTTAAGCTTTAGTTTAGGTATTGTATTTTCCAAATCCTAATTGGATTTGGGCCTGGCCTTTTTGTTGGGCCCTATAAAATTTTACTGAGCTTCTATTATTGGGCTTTTCAAATCTCATTGGGCCTCTTTATTGGGCCTTTATCAAATCTCATTGGGCCTCCTTTATTGGGCTTTATCAAATATGTCTGGGCCTCTTATTGGGCTTTGTCAAATATTACTGGGCCTCTTTATTGGGCTTTGTCAAATATTACTGGGCCTTCTCATTGGGCTTTATCAAATATTGCTGGGCTTAACACACCCTGTTTAGAATGCCCTAGAATTCCTAGGTATATTCTGGAATGTTCTTTTTTTTCTGGGCCTCTTCTTATGGGCCTTTGTTCTTAATGGGCTTTTCGTCCCTTCAACTTCTTTTTCCTCCTATATAAAGGAATGAGGAAAGGCTATTACTCCTCACTTTCTCATTTCTTAGTTTTCTTCTTTATCCTCCTGCTAAGATTCTCAGAGCAATAACAGCAAGTCGGAGCTCAAAGCCTTTTTCAGGAGTGCTTCTTTAGGTAAGATTCTTCCCTTTGCTTTTCGTTTCTATTTTTCCATTGTGTGCCATTTTAAGATAGCCTATTTACGTGCCTCATACTTTTTTCAGATGGCTGACAAAAGAATGACTCGTTTGGCCAAGATGAACGTGGCTAGAAAGTCCAATGATTTTCCTATTCGATCGAGGTATACTTCCTTAATCGACATGATCAACACTCGAGGGGACGAGTATCCGTCTGATGCGCATCTGGACGTGCACGATCATATCAGTGCTTTACGGGATCCCAAGGAGCTGGAAAAGTTGAGCAGCTGCTTCAAAATTAAGGAGCCTTTTAAGCTGGTTCTTGCGGGTCCGGCCGACAGGGCCTGTCAGTGGAAGAAGGACGCGCTATGCGTCTATAGGGATACTTTGAGGGCAGGTATTAGACTCCCTTTTCATCCATTCATTCCTTTGCTACTGGCTGATGTGGGCATCAGCCCTTGCCAACTTCCCCCTAATTCCTGGAGGTTGATTCTGTGCTATCTGTCGCTAATGCGCCAAGCACAACGTCCCCACATCTGTTGCTGTCTTCAGGAAGATTTTTCAGTTCAAAAACAGCCCTGATAAAAGTCCGGGTTGGGTTTCTATCAACCAGCGCCCCACTATCCCCCATATCATGAATGGGAAGTCCATCCCTGATAACAACTTGGGATGGAAGAAAGATTTTTTGTTTGTTATTTGGGAAGGTGGAGATTAGGGGCTCCCTGTTTCGATCATCCTTTGGGCTGGCCGTAGACGGGAGCCCGAATGACATAACTTTGTCTGAGGAGGAGGCTAGAGGTTTCAACCTCCTTACGCAAGACAACGGCACTTCCCATTGTTGGGACCTTATCCGGGAGACCGTCCTGGTAGAACGCGGCCTTTCGCCCGTTAATAAGAAAAGTAAGTTCCCTTTCTTATCTCCTTTATTTCCTGCACTTTTATTTCATTGATTTTCAACTGACTTTGTTTGTTGCAGTGGCTGAGAAGATTGAGGAGGCTACCAAGCCGAAGGACCTGGAGACAACCAGGATGAAGAGGGCCGTGAAGATCTTTAAGGACCCTCGACTGGGTGACCGCTTCCCGGAGTTCCTTCTTCAGGTGACGGAGCCAGATGAGGAAGGCCCCAGCCAAGTTCTGCGCACCAAGCAGAGGCCAGGTGCCTACTTTCAACCTGTTTGGGGAATCCGGGGCAAGGACTCAATTGTGGGCAGCACGGCCCTGTCCAAGGAATGGTCTAAGCATTCCATTTCCCCGGTGGATTATCAAGATTTTGTCCTTCAATAGGACTTGGAGGGGAATGAGCTGTTTGGAGCCCAAGCTCTGGCGACGGTATGTACTTTACTTATGCTTTTTACAATTCTCTTTTCTTTCTTTTCTAAACCTTTGCTGTTTTCTCCTGCAGGCTAACGCCCATTTTCAAGGGGCAATTCACCAAGCCAAGGCTTGGAAGGTTGGCCTGGAAGATGCCAACAAGAAGTTGGAGGAGGCCAATCAAAAAATTGAGGCCCTTGAAGCTCAATTGGCCTCTTCCACTTCTGACCTGGAGACGGCCCGGGCTGAAAATGTCATCTTGAAGGCGCAGAAGGAAAAAGCCTTTGATGGCTGGATGGACACTCAAGAATTCAAAGACTTGATGGTGGAGCATGACGCCCTTCTTCATCCTGTTAGCTATAAGGAGGGCTGGGACGCTGCTGTGGAGGCCATCCAGGATGAGTTTCCCGAGGTCCTTGAGCAATTGCCCTTTCCTTGCCCAGTGCGGGTTCCAGAGCTTGGAGGTCTTACTGAAAAGCTTGCTGGTATGATCAAGGATGGAGAGGAGGAAGATTCCCCCGAGGAGGAATTCGAGCCTGTTGCTAAGAAGGCCAGGGTGGAAGAATCTCCCAAAGCAGCGCCTCAACAGCCATCATCTTCTGCCGAGGGAACTTCTACAGGGACTTCGGAGGGGACGACCGAGACGTCCGAAGAAACGACTGAAACTTCCGAAGAGACTTCGGATAGTGGTTCTGAGGAATCTCATCCTTCCAAGGCCTAGCTTTTTGTATATCTTCTTTTTGAACTTTATTTATATCAGAACTTGTTACCCTTCGGGGTTATGTTTTATATGTTGCTTTTCTTGCCTTTTTCTGTTTTATCTTTACAATCTTAATATGCATTTGAACCTTAAACATCCTTAGATAGAAATAATTTCAAACTCTTTAATATGAAGTCTGGTTTTCCAAAACCTTACATAGCATGGGTTCGACCCTAATCAACAATAACTAGACAATGTAAATTCTACTGGAATATAAAATCCTATGCAAGCAAAGCTTCAAGGTGCTCTTAAACCTACTTGTCAATGACAAGTGAGAATCGTACTTCTCATATCTTACACATAGTAAACCTTCAGGTTTTGTGCGTGCCAGGTCCTCGGGACTTCAAAACCTTCCATAGTTTCCAGCTTGTAGGTTCCTCTACCCTGAACGCTGTTGACTCTGTACGGCCCTTCCCAATTCGGGGCAAGCTTTCCTTTCTGTCCAACACCAGAAGCCTCTACTTTTCTCAAGACTAGATCTCCTTGTTTAAAAAATCTCTCTTTAACCCTTAGGTTGTAATAGAATGAAGCCTTTTTCTGATATTCTACTATCTTTGCATGTGCCTCATCTCGCACTTCATCAATTAGATCCAGGGCTAACCTCTGCCCTTCCTCATTTTCTACAACATTGAAAGTCTGAATCCTTGGAGAGGAATGCGATATCTCCACGGGAACTACTGCTTCTGCCCCATATGCCAACATGAAAGGAGTTGCTCCTGTCGTGACTCTACAGGTAGTCCTATAGGCCCATAATATTGGAAGTATCTCATCCACCCAATTATTTCTTGACTTCTCGATCCTCTTTTTAGTCCATCCAGGATTATCCGATTTGCTACCTCTGCTTGCCCATTGGCTTGCGGGTGAGCCACAGAGGTGAATCGTAACTCAATTTCATTTTCTTCACAATACTTCTTGAATTCCTCATTGTTGAATTGTGTTCCATTGTCAGTGACGAGGATACGGGGAATTCCATATCGGCACATAATGTTTTCCCACAGGAATTGTGCAACCTGCTTAGTTGTGATTTTGGCCAAGGGTTTGGCTTCGATCCACTTGGTGAAATAATCAATGGCTACAATCAGAAATTCCTTTGTGCCGTGGCCATAGGAAAAGGCCCTAGAATATCCATCCCCCACATGGCAAAGGGAATAGGCGAGTTGATAGAGGTCAGCATCTCGGGGGGTTGTCTAACAACTGGTGCATGCTTCTGACAGCGATCACACTTCTTCACATATTCTTTGGCATCAGCCATCATTTCTGGCCAATAGAAGCCTAAACGGGTTATTTTATGAGCCAAGGCCCTGCCCCCCAGGTGTTGTCCACAAATACCTTCATGCACTTCTTCAAGAGCCAAGTGTGCCTCATCGGGCCTGAGACACCTCAGGTAAGGAACCACGAAAGATCTTTTATATAGAATCCCATCTATCAAAGAGTACCTTAGTGCTCGAACAGTTAACTTCCGTGCCTCAATTGCATCGCTTGGCAACCAACCGGTCTGAATGTGAGCCTTGATGGGATCAATCCATGACGTCCCCAAGCCTACGGGAGCCACAAGCTTAACATCTATGCTTCGTGTCTTCAAAACACGGAAGTACACACTTCCTGAACTTTCTTCAATCTCAGATGAAGCAAACTTTGATAGCGCATCTGCTTTAGCATTTTCTTCCCTTGGAATGTGTTCAACATGGCATTCATTAAATTGGGTCATCACAGCCCTTACTAGGCGAACATACTTAGCCATCATATCATCCCTTGCCTCAAATTCTCCCTTTACCTGGGATATGATCAGCTTTGAGTCTCCACGGACCTTTAAGTTTTTGACTCTAAGTGTCCCAGCTAGACCAAGGCCAGCAATCAGGGCTTCATACTCTGCCTCATTGTTTGTTGTTGGGAAGTCTAGCTTCATGGCATACTCAATTAAGAATCCATCAGGGCTTTGCAAAACCAACCCTGCTCCACTGGAATTTGTTTTTGATGCTCCATCAAAATAGAGAACCCAATATTCTTTCTCCTTGTCCCCATTGTCGACTCCCTTGTCTTGAGGTATGGTATCTTCCTGCCCCCCGACTTCTTGGTTGGGTATGGTACATTCCACCAGGAAGTCAGCTAGTGCCTGGGCTTTTATGGCCGTACATGGCTTATACTTGAGATCGAACTCTCCCAACTCTATTGCCCACTTAATCAGTCTCCCACTTGCCTTGGGACTGTGAATGATATTTCTCAGTGGCTGATTTGTTAGCACTTCAATTTGGTGAGCTTGAAAATAAGGACGCAGCTTTCTTGAAGCCATTACCAAGGCTAAAGCGAATTTCTCAATGGCTGAATAATTCAACTCAGCACCATGCAAAATTTTGCTGACATAGTATACGGGTTTCTGGACTTTCAGTTCCTCCTTAACCAACACGGCGCTCAAGGCGCTCTCTGAAACAGCCAAGTACAAAAATAAAACTTCATTCAGAACTGGCTTGGCCAACAACGGGGCCTGGCCCATATACTTCTTTAACTCTTCAAATGCCTTCTGATTTTCCTCACTCCATACAAAGTCTTTGATGTTCTTCAGTGACTTGAAAAATGACAAGCACTTGTCTCCTGACTTGGAGATGAATCGTCCTAACGCAGCAACCCTTCCTGTGAGCTTCTGAACATCCTTGACAGTTTTGGGGGGTTCCATGTCCAGGATTGCCTTTATTTTATCGGGATTTGCCTCAATTCCCCTCTTCGAGACCATCAATCCCAAGAATTTTCCAGATCCTACTCCGAAAGCACACTTCGTCGGATTCAACATCATCTTGTGGTACCTCAGGACCTCAAAAGCTTCCCTTAAATGGGCTATATGATCAGTCTTTACTAGACTCTTGACTAACATGTCATCAACATAGACTTCCATAGTCTTACCAATAAGATCCTTAAAAATTCTATTCACCAACCTTTGATAGGTGGCTCCTGCATTCTTGAGACCAAACGCCATAACAAGATAACAATAAACACCAAAGTCAGTGATAAATGATACCTTTGGAATGTCATCCTTATGCATTTTGATCTGGTTGTATCCGCTAAACCCATCCATGAAACTCAGCATCTCATGTCCAGCGGTAGCATCAATCAAAGTATCAATTCTAGGCAGCGGAAAACAGTTTTTGGGGCATGCATCATTCAGATCGGTGAAGTCTATACACATCCTCCACTTTCCATTAGCCTTCTTCACCATTACAGGGTTTGCTAACCACTCCGGAAATTGAATCTCCTCAATGAATCCAGCCTCTAAGAGCTTTTCCACTTCCTGCTTTATAGCCTCTTGTCTTTCCGGGGCAAAATTTCTTTTCTTTTGTTTCACTGTCTTCCGGCTTGGATCTACGTTTAGCTTGTGAGTAATTAACTCCGGGTCTATGCCTGGCATATCAGCTGCTGACCATGCAAACACATCACTATTTTCTTGCAAAAATTTCACTAACTTCCCTTTAAGGGGCTCCTCTAATGTGGCTCCAATGAAAGTCGTCCTCTCAGGATTCTCGGGGTATAAAGGAACCGAGACCAATTCTTCTGCTGGCCTTCCTCTATTCTCATCATTTTCTCGAATATCCATATCTTCAATAGGAAGAACCTGCCCCCCGACTCCATCTGCCCTCAAAGAGGCCACATAACAGCTTCTAGCCATTTTTTGATCTCCTCTCTCTTCTCCAATCCCGTTTCGGGTGGGAAACTTCATGACTGAATGGTAGGAAGAGGGGACTGCCTTGAAGGCATGTATCCCTGTTCTCCCCATGATAGCATTATAAGTTGAACTAGCCTTTACCACTACGAAATCCAGCATCTGCGTTGCTTGCCTTGGCTCCGTACCGATGGTGGTTGGCAACTTGATTATCCCTTCCACAGGACATTCTACTCCAGCAAATCCATATATCGGCATGTCGGTTGGTGTTAACTGGGAGTCGTTATACCCCATCCTTAAAAAGGTATCGTGGAGCAAGATATCCACAGAAGCACCATTATCCACAAGGACCCTCTTAACCGGGCTATTTCCTATTATTGGTGTTATGACCAGCGGGTCGTCATGGGGAAACTTCACACCCTCTAGGTCGGAATCATCAAAAGCCAATGTTACTTCTGTCCTGGCCCTCTTCGGGGCTTCTCCAACAATATGCATAACCTCTCTAGTATATGCCTTTCTGGAATTTTTGGACAATCCAGCAGCAGTTGGACCTCCAAAGATCGTGTTTATCACAGGCCCTCGAGGTCTCGGCCCTCCATAAATGGTGTTTATAACTGGTCCTCTAGGCTAGGGGTTTCGCCCCTGATCGTCTTGGTCCCTCCTACGATCTTCAAAGTTCTTCCTTCCATTATTATTTCTGTCCCCTCCATCTCCAGTATACTTGTTCAATCTTCCTTTTCGAATCAAAAACTCAATTTCATCTTTCAATTGCCTACACTCATCGGTGTCATGGCCAACATCTTTGTGAAACCTGCAATACTTGCCCTTATCTAGCTTGGCGGGATCAGCCTTCAAGGGCTTAGGCCAGCGAATATCTCCGTCTTTCTCAATCTCCATCAAAATCTGACTTCTGGGAGCATTCAACTTAGCGTATTCAGTGAACTTTTGCCCAGGTCCTCCCTTCTTGGGGGTTGAATCAGGGTTTTGTTCGGTTCTAGGATATTTGTCCTTAGCGATATACTCCAAATCAGTTTTTCGTTTCTTGCCTCCAGTGGGCTCATTACTTACTACGGTCTTCCTCATACTTTCTTCAACCTTGATATACTTCCCTGCCCTCTCTTGGAGCTGCAACATGCTCTCAGGGGGTCGTTTGGCCAAAGACATCTTGAAAAACTCATCCCTAGTTCCTTGTTGCAGTGCTATCATGGCTACCTTATCATCAAGGTCTGGGACTTTTAAAGCCTCCTTTGTAAAATGATTCAGGTAATCTCTTAAGGATTCCTTAGCTCCCTGCACAAGACTCATAAGAGATGCTGAACTTTTCTCATGGACTCTTCCACTGATGAATTGCTTAATAAAAGCCTGACTTAATTCTCTGAATGATCCAATAGAATTTGGGGGTAGGCGACTGTACCATCTTTGAGCCATACCCGACAGGGTTTGAGGAAAGGCCCGACATTTTATAGCATCGTTCACGGGTTGCAGCAGCAGTGCATTAGAGAATGTCCTAACATGATTAGCGGGGTCTCCCGTGCCATCATAGGCTTTGATAGTGGGCATCTTGAATTTCCTTGAGATATGGGCATTCATTATCTCTTCTGTGAAGGGTGGAGTTGGATCATCAGGATCTCCAAGGGGAAGGAGATTGCTTGGATCAGTTCTTGGGACAGCAGCCCTTCTTCTTACCGGACCATCCAGGTCTATGATAGGAGGAGGATTTCTCCCCCTAGGAGGTATGTGGGGTCTGGTGGCTTGGTGAGCCTCCAAGTCACGCCTCAGCCTTTGGATTTCAGCCTCATGAGCCCTGATCTTTTCCTGCACTTCTTGGGGATTCACCCCTGGGGTGCTTTGGGGGCGTTGCCTTCCATCGGCCATTGGCTCTTTTCCAGGACGCCTCCTTCTCGGGGCCACTTCATCATCCGAAGATTCGGAGTCTCTCTCAGTGTATGGACCAGAAAATTCCCGATCCTCAGGGATAGGATCCAAACCTCGTATATAGGGGGCGACCGCCCTCGTGCTTCGCTTCGCCCAGCATATCCGCTTCCTCCAACCTCAGGGTGAAGGGGCATCCCATAAGGGGGGTTAGTAGTAACAATAGTTGAATATTCATACCCGACGGGTCGAGAATTCACAGGTATATGTATTTGTTGAACTTGAGGATTCGTACCTTGAATAGTCGGGGGAGTTGTCCCTTGTGGCTGAGGATGAGTTGCCCATGTCTGGGCTTCCCCCTGAGTAGATGCATAAGTTGAATGGGGAGGAACCTCCACGGTTGATGAAATCACCTGGGTTGCCTCTAATGGTGTTCCTTCCTCTAGAGCTCCAATTGTTCTCCGTGTTCTCGCCATGGTTGTTGTTGTGTTCCCACAGACGGCGCCAAATGTTATGGATAAAAAAACCAAGGTTATTACTTGCTGTATTTAATACTAAGATTCGGGAGCTCAAGGCCTTTAATGGCTGCTCTCGTGTTTCATGACTCAATCTGCCTTTACGAGATGCCTACGTATCTCTGTGAATTAGAGAATCAAGCCAAAAACGTAGTTCTGATTGGTGGGGGTGAGACCCCTTATATAGATGTTGGGAGTCCTTGAATTGGACTTGGTATAGGAGACTTGGTGGGCAAGTCTCATAATTAGAATGGACTTTGGAGTCCTAGATAGTAGGAAACTGATTCCTTATCCTTTTAGGTCCCCTTGAGGCTAATCTCCAAGGATTTATATCCTTATCGGGACTCTTTTCAACATCTGATTTGTCCCTTATTAATTAATTACGAAATTAATTAATAATCAGGGCTTTTGGGCCTTTTTTATTCCATCAGGCCTGATCTGGTCCATCAGGCTTAACCTTTCTGGTCTGAGTATCATATATCTTTTTATTGGGCCTGGCAGCCCACAGTTTGTACAATTAATGCAGTATTTAATTATACAAACATAATTTATTTATCCCTATCAGCTGATGAGGAGATGATGAAGCTGTGTGCTCTTATGGTGAAAGGAATCACAAAGATTGCATACAGGAAGTTCAAGAAGGGAAAGAAGTTTTCCAGGAAAGGCATAAGTTCTGATAAGAAGAATTTCAGAAGATCTGAAGGCAGAGGAGGAAAGTCTGACAGAGGAGATTATACCAATGTTAAATGCTATAACTGTGGTGAGAAAGGCCACATATCTCCTGATTGCAAAAAGGTAAAGGGTGATAAAGGAAAGGCTCTTGTCACAAAGCAGAAAAGCTGGACAGACACCTCAGACTCTGAAAGTGAGGAGAACTATGCATTAATGGCAAATGCTGATAAAGAAAGTGCTGAGAGCAGTTCTGAAGCTGCTGAAACAAAGGTACCTCGGACTACTTATGCTTTTCATACTGATGATATTAATGAGTTAAAAAGATATCTTAAAACCATGTTTGTTAGTTATAGAGATCAAACTTTAACATGTGAAAGATTAACTTCTGAAAATCTTGCTTTTTAGAAAAGAAATGATTTCTTAGAAAAAGAGTTAGTCATGTTTCATCAAACTCAGAAGGATAGAGATGATGCTTTCTATGTTAGGGATGAAGTGCTAAAAATGAATGAATCTCTAAAAACTGAGTTAGAAAAGGAAAGAGAGATTATCAGAACTTGGACTAATTCTGGCAAAACAACTCAAAATTTGCTAAGTAGTGGAAACTGGAAAGAGGGCTTAGGTTATGGAGAGGATAAGAATGATAAAGGAACTGAAGAAATTAAGCCTGTTGTTAAGCAAAAGCCAAAGTTAAAACCTGTTAAGTTTGTAACTGTAAAGTCTGAAAATGAGAAATCAGAAGTTAAAGAGGAATTAACTTCTGACAAACTAAAACAGGAAAAGACAGCTGAAGTAAACATAGGCTTAATGACAAAGAAGCAGCTTAAGCATAAGCTGAAAGATGTTAAGAATGCAAACAAGGTAAAATCACCTAGGAAAAATAGGAATGGAAAGGAAGGTGTGAATAAAAGCAATAATTATAAACCTATTCCTGATGCTCCTAGGAAAACATGTCATAACTGTGGAAGTTCTAATCATCTGGCTTCTTTTTGCAGGAAGAATAAGAATATTAACTCCTTACCTTCAAAATCAGGAGTTAAGAGTCAGTCTATTAGATACAAACCACAAAATCCTTGTTTTCATTGTGGTAGTTTATGGCATTCCATTTATACTTGTAAGGAATATCATAGTTTGTACTATGATTATTATCAAATAAAACCTTCTTTGAAGAAAGTTTCCATTGTTCCTTCTAGTGTAAATTCTGATTCAAAGTCCGATAATGTAAGTTCTGAAAAGAAAAATGTTAACATAAACTCTGATGCTAAATCCGCTGCAAATGTTAACAAACTTAATAAGACCAAAGGATCCAAGCAAGTCTGGGTCCTTAAAACTAATAATTAGTGGTCTTTGTGATTGCAGGGCAACAGGAAAAATATTCTAGTTCTGGACAGTGGATGTTCAGGACATATGACTGGAAATAAGGCCCTGCTATCAGACTTTGTGGAGAAAGCTGGCCCAAGTGTTTCCTATGGAGATGGCAACATTGGAAAAATATTGGGATATGGCAATATCAATCTTGGGAATGTCATAATTAAAGATGTAGCTCTAGTCTCAGGACTTAAACACAATCTGCTGAGTATAAGTCAAATCTGTGACAGAGGTTATCATGTTGATTTCTTTGAAGAACACTGTAAAATTGTGAGTAAATCTAAAGGCAAAGTTGTTCTGAAAGGATACAGGCGTGGTAACATTTATGAAGCTAAGCTTTCAACAAGTACTGATGGTTCTGCAATCTGTCTGATGAGTAGAGCATCAATTGAAGAAAGCTGGAATTGGCACAAGAAACTCTCACATTTAAATTTCAACAATATAAATGAACTGGTCAAGAAAGATCTTGTGAGAGGATTGCCAAAGTCAGTATTTGCTCCTGATGGTCTTTGTGATTCATGTCAGAAGGCCAAACAAAGAAAATCTTCATTCAAGAGCAAAACTGAATCATCAATTCTTGAGCCTTATCATCTATTACATGTTGATCTATTTGGTCCAGTGAATGTCATGTCTATTGCAAAGAAGAAGTATGCATTGGTCATAGTGGATGAGTTCACCAGATACACATGGGTGTATTTCTTGCACACAAAAAGTGAAACCGCATCTATCTTGATTGATCATGTCAAACATCTGGATAAATTGCTCAAAGATTCTGTGAAAATCTTAAGGAGTGATAATGGCACTGAGTTCAAGAATTTGATGAAGGAAGAGTTCTGCAAAAACCATGGAATAAAGCAGGAATTTTCTGCTCCTGGAACTCCACAGCAAAATGGAGTTGTTGAAAGGAAGAATAGAACTCTCATTGAAGCTGCACGTACAATGCTTGAAGAAGCAAAGCTTCCAACCTATTTCTGGGCTGAAGCTGTGCAGACTGCTTGTTTTACTCAAAATGCAACACTTACTAACAAGCATGGAAAAATACCATATGAGATGGTGAAGAAAAAGAAGCCAAATCTGAAGTACTTTCATGTATTTGGATGCAAGTGTTTTGTTCTCAAGACTCATCCTGAACAGCTATCCAAGTTTGATCTAAAAGCTGATGAAGGAATCTTTATTAGATATCCACTTTCCACCAAAGCCTTCAGAGTCTATAATTTGAGAACAAAAGTGGTCATGGAATCTATCAATGTCTCTTTTGATGACAAGAAGATTACTGGTCTTGAAGATTTCATTGATCATGATCAGCTGAGATTTAAAAATGAAGACTCAAATTCTGATACTGAAAATCCTGACAGTCTAAGACCTGATACTGTAAACTCTGATGGATTAAACTCTGATGTTATTGAAACTGTGGTGACTATGTCAAAGGAAGATGCACCAATTCAGGGGGAGCATACTCAAGATCCTACCACATCTCAAGAAACATCAGAACATACATCTGGCTCTTCAAAATCTGATTCGTCAAGGTTTGATAAGCCAAGTTCTGATAGTGCTGAAAATCTAAATTCTGAAGAATCCAACTCAGAGAGCATAGTTTCAGGGGGAGCATCAGAAAATGAAAATGAAGACAGCATGGATCATGGGGGAGCATCCAGTTCTAGAGAAAACCTTCCATCTGCAAGGAAGTGGACAAAGTCACATACACCTAATTTGATGATTGGAAATCCTGATGCAGGTGTCAGAACTAGAACAGGTACTTCAAATAAATGTCTTTACAATTCTTTTCTCTCTCAGACTGAGCCAAAGAAAGTGGAAGAAGCTCTTCAAGATGCTGATTGGGTGCAAGCAATGCAGGAAGAGTTAAATGAGTTTGAAAGAAACAAAGTCTGGACCCTAGTGCCAAGACCAAAGGATAGATCTGTTATTGGTACATAGTGGGTATTCAGAAACAAAATTGACAGTGATGGCATAATTACAAGGAATAAGGCAAGGCTGGTTGCAAAAGGATATTCTCAACAGGAGGGAATTGATTATGATGAAACATTTGCACCAGTTGCTAGGTTAGAAGCCATAAGGATATTTTTGGCTTATGCTGCTCACAAAAAGTTTACTGTCTTTCAAATGGATGTGAAAAGTGCTTTTCTCAGTGGAGAATTGGAGGAGGAAGTATATGTTGAACAACCTCCAGGCTTTGTAGATTCTAAATATCCAGATTATATCTACAGGCTTGATAAAGCACTTTATGGACTTAAGCAAGCTCCTAGAGCATGGTATGAGACTTTAGCTCCGTTTCTTCTGGAAAGTGAATTCAACAGAGGAATAATAGACAAAACACTGTTCTACCTCAACCATGGAAAGGACTTACTTCTCGTCCAGATTTATATTGATGATATCATTTTTGGGTCTACAAATGACAGACTTTGTAAGAAGTTTGCCAAACTGATGCAGTCAAGATATCAGATGAGTATGATGGGGGAACTTAGCTATTTTCTGGACCTTCAAGTCAAGCAGAATGACGAAGGCACTTTTATTTGTCAAACTAAGTACACCAGAAACTTGCTAAAGAAATTCGGAATGCAAGATTGTTCAAGTACATCCACTCCCATGGCCACTGCAACAAAACTGGATAAGGATACTGGTAAATCAGTAGATATTACTGATTACAGAGGTATGATTGGCTCTCTACTCTATCTAACTGCTAGTAGACCTGATATCATGTATGTTACCTGTCTTTGTGCAAGATTTCAAGCAGATCCAAGAGAACCTCACTTAACAGCTGTGAAGAGAATCTTTAAGTATCTTAAAGGAACAGCTGATCTGGGATTGTGGTATCCTAGAGAATCAGATTTTAAACTAATAGGTTACTCAGATGCAGATTTTGCAGGTTGCAAAATTGACAGGAAAAGCACAAGTGGAAGATGTCAATTTCTTGGAGGCAGATTGGTTTCTTGGTTCAGTAAGAAACAAAAGTCAATTTCCACGTCAACTGCAGAAGCAGAGTATATTGCTGCAGGAAGCTGTTGTGCACAGATTCTTTGGATGAAGAATCAGTTACTGGATTATGGGTTAACTTATTTCAAAATCCCTATTTACTGTGATAATCAAAGTGCTATTGCTATGACAGGTAATCCAGTTCAATACTCTATGACAAAGCACATCAGCATCAGGTACCACTTCATAAGGAAACATGTGGATGAAGGTACATTGGAATTGCACTTTGTTCCAACAGATCAACAACTAGCAGATATCTTCACAAAACCACTGTGTGAAGCCACTTTTACAAGATTGGTAAATGAACTTGGAATGGTTTCAGTGAAAAATCATTCCATAAGTGGAAACGGCTTCAATTTTGCATTAAAAACAAACACCCAAAAACCATCATCCTCAGCACCTACCACTCATTCTACTCAACCTACCCTCAGGACATATCTCAAATCCTATCTCTCCACTTCACAGACTGTTCAACCCTCAACCTCAGCACCTACTGTGAAGCCTTCATCCTCCAAGCCAAAGAGGACAAAGACTGTTCCTCAAACACCTCAAAAGAGAAGGAGGACTGTCTTGAGAGATGAATCTGATACTAAGGAACAGGTTCCTTCTTCAGAACCTGTTGTAAGTGAAGCTGAGAAAAAGACTTCTCAGAAGGATTCTGGAATTGGGGGATCTAGGCTTCTCAAAAGGCTTAGAAGAATGACAGTTCCTGAAACTCCCAAGGAATCCAAATCAACAAAGAGATATAAGAAACAGAGGGAAAAAAGGCCAGTTTCAGATGCTGAAGAGGAAGCAGCTAAGGAAGGGGATCAGGAATCTCTGATCTCACAAGACAAGGAATTTGCTCCAGTCACTTTTTCTCCATCAACTCCATCTAAGGAAGCTGTTTCTGAAAAGGCTAACACACCATTTGTGTCTTCTGTTGATCCAGGCACAAGTTCTGATATTGATGTTCAAAACTTGGTTGTGCCTGAAGTAATTCTCTTAGAAGCTCCACCTGCAACTAATCCTTCAACAACACCTGTTACTGATGCTGTTCAAACTCCAGAGTTATCAACAACACCTTCTCTGTATCATGATGCTGATGATCAGACTTTAGGTGAGCATCAAGATTTGGCTGTTGATCAGAACTTAGAACCAGATCAGCAATTAGAGGATACTGAAACCTCCATTGTTACTCACACTGTTGTCTTATCAGAAGATACTGATTCTTTAAGTTCTGATGCTGCAAATGCTGGAGATACTGGTGATGCTGCTCCAACTGCAGATGCTGATGCAACAGGTCCTTCAGGACATGCTCCTCAACAGACTATTCTAAAGTCTGAACTGGTTAAGAAGTTTGTTATCGGAGAAGCACCAGTACCTTGGAGTGAAACTCCTGCAGGACAGGAGTGGACTAAGGAATGGAACTCAGTTTCATGTGTTCCAACTGCAAAGCATCTTGCTGAGCACTTGACTAAAGCTGATGAAATGTTAAATTCTGATAATTTCAAAACCCAGCTTAGAGTCACTGCATTGAGTACTAAACATCTACAAGGTCTTCACTCAACTACTCATGCAGAGCTACACAAGATTCAGGAAGAATTTATCAAACAGGAACAAGTTTGGAAAATTGATAAGAAAAAGTTCTTCCAACCTACCATTGACAGGATTGCTTATATTGAGAAGACTCTAGATCATCAACAAGCTCAGATTGATGATATTCTGAAAAATCAAGCTTCTCAGCAATCACAACTGACTGAAATCCAATCCTCAGTGGAATTGCTTATCTCTCTTCTACTACCTGCTGATGCCAAAAAGGGGGAGAAAGTAATTAAGTCCAAATGCAAGACTGATAAGACACTGACAGGGAAGGATGATGACAAAGATGATCAAGGAAACCCTGGAAAGGGTAGAGGTCATAGTCAAGGTAGAAGATTCATATCAAGAAAAGCTGAAATCACAAGTCACAGGACAAGTTCTGATACTGGGAAAAGAATAAGTTCTGCTGCTGGTAAAAGGATAAGTTCTGATGAACTTTTAGAATCTTGATGAGGAAATGTCAAGACAGTTATTTCTTCAGGAAAATCCAGGAATGGACTTGGAAAGTTTAATGGAAGAAGAAGCCAGGCTTAAATCAGAGAAAGTCACATCTAAATCTGAAGCTTCTGGTAAAAAGCCACTTCCAAAACTCAAAGGCATTGTGATCAAAGAAAGGACATATACTGAAGCAACATTTGCTAGATCACAACCGCAGATAGATCCAAGATCCAAGGGTAAAGAAAAGGTTGGTGAACCTATCAAGGTTTATGTGCCTCCAGAGGATGAAGAAAATACTGATGAAAAGGATAATCTTGCTCTGACTTCAAGAAAAATTCTTAAAACAACCTCTGACATGGCTCAAGTTGTTCAGAGTCAAGAAATTGTAAGTTCTGATATTCAGAAGAAGCAAGTAACCTCTAACATAGCTCAAGTTAACTTTATATCAGAAGATAGACCAAAGACACTCCTACCAGGATTCACTAAAGCAAAACAGACTCAACCTTTGAAGACTACATCAAGTGGTTTTGAAGCTAGAGTAGTTACTGGAAAGGAAGCAAGAGATAAAACTGGATTGGGAAGTGCTGATGAAAGAAGAATACATAACACTACCAATGATCCAACTTCCTTGAGTGAACCAGGTATTGGAGCAACTCCTGAGAGATTGAATCAACTGGAATCTGTACAGATGGTTTACCATACCTACTTGAAAGAATACATCATGTTGTATTTCATGACAGATGGTAGGGTTTATCATATAAGACAAAATGCCATTCTATTGAAGTATTTTGAAGAATTGGAGCATGTACTATTCTTACTTCAAGTGGATGACAGAATAACAGGAACTGCTGCAAACTATTTGAAAGAACAGATTCAGAGACAGAAAAGGCTTTATTCTGTTAAGTCTGACAGCACATACGTTCCAAAGTACAGAGATCACAATGGTGATATTGTTGAAATGAAGCCCAACACTGCTAAGATTATAACTACCTTTCTGGGGTACAGGGCTGTTGAATTCAATCTTGAGTCTGATAAAGCTTATTTGATCAGACTGGATCAGGATATAAGAAAAGCAAAGATCAATGATCTCAGAGCTGCAATCTTTCAAATTGGTGAAGATACTGCAGAGCTTAAAGATGCCAAAAGGAGAATGATTGATGAACTCAGATATGCTGAGAAATGTTTGTTGAAGAACTATCTCAGAACAACTCCTGACATCAGAGAGATCAGATGATGAAGCCAAGTCGAAGATCTACAACTGCTTAAATTATGATATTTGTACAGACTGAAGTTGCTATCAGAAGTTGAATATTGGTAAAGCTTTAAGGGTTGTAAGTTGTAGTTATCTAGTCTAATTTTCATGCATTTGTACTTAATGTTTTTGACATCATCAAATATCTGTTAAACTTGTATATTATGCTAATTTATAAGTTGGGGGAGATTGTTAGATATATTTGATAATGTCATGGCTAATATAATTTATGTATAGATTTCAGATCTTATTTAACAGGACAAATCAGTACTGAACCGTTGATCAGTATTTATACTGGAAGTCAGGACTTAAGGATATCAGTACTTATATTATCAGGAGATAATCATCAGAAGTTAGATATCAGAACTTAAGTGCTGAAGGACGATCAGATAAGGACAGTAGCTGATTAAAGGAAAGAAGATCAAGATAAACATAAGAAGAGATATGCATGAAGAAGGAGTTCCGTGAAGAATGGAATACTTGGAAGAAAAGATATCTGATTGATATATTTTAGGAAACAGAATTATATTCCATATCAATTAGCGATTATCTTGTAACTGTGTAGTATATAAACACAGACATAGGGTTTACACTATAAGTGTTATCATATTCGAGAAGATTATTCATTGTAACCCTAGCAGCTCTCGTGATATTTGTTCATCACTGAGAGGTAACAGTTCCATACTGTAACAGAGTTTATTGTTTTAATAAAGTTTGTTTTCTGTTACTTAAGATTTTAAAGTTCGATTTGATTGTATTATACACTGTATTCACCCCCTATACAGTGTGTGTGACCTAACATGGAGGTTTTGAAGTGTTCTATCAGATTATCCAAGTTTCAGAACTGCAGAATCAAAGGTTTACTTTCTATATTTTTATTTATTTTCGAATTATTTTGATTAAAAATATGAATTTTTGTATGGATGATTGTTTGAATGATTTGATGCTGGCATGTTGTAGAGCTTGTTCTCCCGATGATTTTCATATGTCATATGACTGATTTGGAGTTCAATAACATGTTCAAAATTGAGTTTAATTTTCGAATTTTAAAATTAGGGTTTATAACCCGTATGAATGTTCTTAATTGAAAATTAGGACTTTTTGTTCTAGGGGTTATTAGCTGTTAAAATATAGTAGGCTGTGTTCCTTATGAAATTTGCAATCGATTGGTATATAGCTCGTTAACAGAGGATTCCTGAATCGAAGGGAGTTGTGTTTTTAAGTTTACGTCGAGCTCGCCGGAAACCAACGAACTTCCCGGCCATTTTCCGGCCAACTCAGGGGTTATCTGTGTGATTGAATGGTATGGTTAAATTCCTTGTGAATTTTAGATTAATTCTGGAGCTTTTGTTGATAGGAGGATTCCGGGAACGAATTCTCCGGCGAACCCCGACTGTTTTCCGGCGAGGGGTGGTAAAATTGCAGTTAGGTCCCTGTATTTTTTAAGATGGTGAAGTTTAGTCCATGTAGTGTGCAAAGTTTTCAAAAATAGAATTCCTGTTTATAAAATGTTTAAAAATCATATTTCCTATTTATTTTAATTATAAAAATTCATTTTTATTTCTGAAAATTCCAAAAATTATTTTTAATTCAAAAATAAATCTGAATTAATTAGTTAATTAATTTTAGTTAACAATTAATTGATTAATTGGTCAATTAATTCGAAAATTAACAGATTAATTGATTTAATTAATTATTAATTGATCTTAATTAATTATTTAATTAGATTTAATTATTTTAACATGATTTAAAAATTCTGAAAAATAGTTTCGAGTTTTAAAATATTATTTTAAATTGTTTTCAAGGATCGATAATTATTAGAAAATTATTTTGAAGCTAGATGTGGCCAACCAAACCCTGTTTATTGCTTTAAAATTGATCCAACGACCCGTTTTAATTCCGAAAAATGTTTTAAAAATCATATTAAATACCCGAAAGCTTGTTTATGACCCAAGACTCCTTTATAAATGATATATCATTGATCGTTTGACGTGTTATGTGTTATATGTGACTTGTTGCTTGACTGACGGTCTATATGTTCGGTGTTTACTTGTTTATAGCATAACTTTCAATCCGTTAATCGGATTTGGGTAAAACGAAGGGTAGATAGAAGTGTATATCAAATAGAATCGTATGAGTTGAGTATTGATAAATGTTTATGATATGTGAGCAGAAGAGGCAAGACGTAGGAAAGGGAAACAGATAGTCGAGGAGTAGGAGATTGTGATTGGAAGTTAGAGAAGTATAGCAAGCTAATATCAGGCAAGTGTTCTGAACTTTCTCGAGATATATTGTAGTTGATTAATAGTCTTGTTTCATATTGCAAGTGCTTTGAAGCACTGAACCTTAAACCTTGATTTCAGTTGTTGATCTTTGAGCCGTAAACCTTATTCTTTCTGAACCATTGATTGTTGTACACCCGAATACGAATCACAGATATACGATATTACTCCACAAATATATACAAACTAAATGCCAAACATACACTCAAATTTGCTTACATACCGAAACCATTGTACCTTATGCTTTGAAAGACCAAATCCTTGCAACCTTGAAACTTTGATTCCTTTGTTTTCCAATTCTTTCATTACCTAACAGTCATTCTTTGAAATTGAAATATTGATCATTTGTGAAGATTAAAACCATTTCATTGTTGAATATCCAATGTTGCTTATGATTTTGTTTATTGCTTTACATTGTTTATTCTGTTATTATGTTAGAAATGGATTGTTTTATAAAATTTGTGGACCAGATTCGTGGTCATACCAGATTGGTGGTCAAGTTAGGCCAATGTGTGCCTTGGATCCAGTAATTAGAGCAGAGCTGTGTGCCTTGCTCGGGGTTAGTGCGTGACTGATCATCAGCCTAACCTTGGTTTTTAAAATAAAAATATAATATCCAATTCTAAATCATTAATCATTGTTCACTTGATACCTTAACTCTTTTCACTTGATGATCATTATTCTCAGTCTTGTCAATGTGACTTGCTGAGCTAGTTAGCTCATTTGTGCGATGTTGTTTATGTTCTTTTATAGTTAAGAAGGAACCTGTTGCTAGCGAGGATCCCCAATCCAGTACGAGAGCTAGGGGTCCAGGTTCATCGAGTTAAGCTAGCTGACAGGTTTTGAGATAGTTTAAGTTTGTAAAAGTTTGTAATAATGTTTAATATTCAGTTCTAAGTTTGAATAGTTGGAATTTGGACGTTTGTAATATAAGTGCGTATGTGTGGCTTGTGGACATACTTTAACCTGTTACGGTCCGTGGTAGTTGGTAAGTAGGGTCACTGTATATTATTATTATCTTTATTATTATTATAAGCAGGTTATAAATAAGGTATGTGTGTGTGGACCCCAAACTTCTGACCCGGGTTTGGAGGGTGCCACAGGTTTGGTATCAGAGCTACAGGTTATAAGTCACTGACACAAGCCTAGGTTGACGGGAATGGGTAGAGGGTTAGGATTAGAAGTAAGGAAATAGAAAAAAATAGAACGTCGAGAGGATGGGTGCGATGGTATAACAGGTATTAGTATAATTCGCGTTGTGATTTGAGATTCTTATATTGCGATATGATTTCAGATAGCAGTGATGGCCGACTCTTTCATCTCCGTACCAGCTGATCACTCAGAGCCCTCAGTTGGAGGACCATCTTCGGATCCACGTCCTGTTGTTCCACCAGTGTTGGCTATTTTACCTCCACATGTGTTGCAGCCCGTACCACTGCAGGCTATTCCACCCCCAGGCATGAGGCTACCTATCAGAGGACCCCCACCTGCTGATTCAGGTTTTACTGGTCACTCAGTTACAGGTGTACCTTTTAAGTTCTCTTCATATCCTATCCCATATCATCAGTTCGAGGCTTGTCTTATGGAGCAGCGATTCCTACGAGGTCAGATTCAGGAGCTATTATATATTTGCTTACTAGAGAGGTTGGAAGTGGTGAGAGGCGACTCAGAGAGAGACTCCGGGTATTTCGGAGAGCAGCTGATGTGAGGATTACTGAGGCTACTCATGAGGATATCACCCCTGATTTTCTTGTGGAGTGGGCTAAGTGGGTTCTGGAGGAGCTTGAAGAGATTGGAGGACCAGACTTGCCCTGAGCTAAAGGCACAAAGATGGAGATGCTGATCAGTGTTGTTGTGGTTGTTTAGTATGTACAGTAGTGTGTAGTATGTATCAGTAGACTTTTGGGTTGTATTTATAGACTAGATCTGCTGACTAGTGAGTAGGTTTGTTGTACCCTTTTGCTTTTTCTTCTGAAGCGTCTTTACGCTTGTACTACCTAAAACTTTTGATCTATATATATTATTACCTTGTTCTTTCCAGCATTGTCATTTACATTACTGCACCTATTTTACTTTACTTTATTTATTGTACCAGTTATACCCCTGTGATACCATGTACCTATTCCCTTAACTATTTATATTCTGTAAATAAGCATGCAATTTACTTAGTTCAACTGTTACAACTGTTTTCAAAAAGAGATATTTCTGTTTTATAAAACTTTTCTTTTATGTAAAGGATTTGATTTAAAAGCTAAATAAGTTGTTTGATTCTTTACAGAAAATGCGTCCCAGAAGAAATACCCGCACCAATACCCAGAATGAAGAAACCAACAAAACCAATAAAAACCAAGATGGTACTAACCAGAATGCAAACCCAGGACCCATAGACCCAGCAATAGCCCAGATTCTTCAAATCTTGGCCCAACAAACAGTTCACCTGACACAACAGCAATAAAGACAAACCAATCCCCAGGTAACTTTCAAAACTTTTCAGGCTGTAAACCCACCAGAATTCAAGGGTTCCCTAGATCCTATTGAAGCAAATGTTTGGTTAAAGGAAATAGAGAAGTCGTTTGCTTTAGTTAAAGTGAAGGAAGAACAGAAGGTGGAGTTTGCAAGATATTATTTGAAGAATGCGGCCGCCTATTGGTGGGAGACTGTGAAGACATTGGAAGGTACAGATGTTATTACTTGGGGGAGGTTTAAGGAGTTGTTTTTAGAAAAATATTTTCCCCAGTTTGTTCAGGATCAGATGGAGCTGAAGTTTTTAGAGTTAAAGCAAGGAAATATGTCGGTAGCTGATTATGAAAGTAAGTTTGAAGAGTTGTCAAGGTATGTGCCGTCATATTTAGATACTGACAGGAAGAAGGCTAAGAGATTCTATCAAGGTCTGAAGCCATGGATCATAGGGAAGGTAGCCATCTTTGCATTGGATACATATGCAGGAGTTGTAAAAGAGGCCATGATTGCAGAGACAGAGAGCGAGATGTCATAGAAGGAAAAGGAAAGTAAGACGAGGAATTTTGAAGGGAATGAAGGTCAGTCTCAACCAGGAAAGTTTCCAAATTTTAAAAAGGGCAGATTTCTGCTGGGGAGAAATTTTAATGTCAACAAACAGAATATAGGCGATAGAGGTCAAGGCAACCGTCCAGTCAACGTGAATCAGCCGAATCAGTTGAAGCTAACTTTTTCAGATTATCAGGTATGTGGGAAGAAGCACGGAGGAGTTTGTAATAAGTTGAACGTGGTTTGTTTCATGTGTAATCAGAAAGAGCACTATTCAAGGGAGTGCCGCAATCAGCCAGCAAGAGAGACAACAAATAAGGATCAGCCTACCCGAAATCCAGCGGTTAAGGTTCCAGCTATTGGATTTACATGCTTTAAATGTAGAAAGCCAGGACATATAGCCAGGGATTGCAAGACACCAGCCCTAGTCAGTAATGCATTGAGAATTATGGGATCTACCCCAACAGTGAATGAGACTCCAAGGGCTAGAGTTTTTAATATGTATGTAAGGATGCTATCCAAGATACTGATGTTGTGGTAGGTACGCTTAATTTGAATTCTTTATGTGCCAAAGTTTAAATAGATTCAGGAGCAACTCGATCATTTATTTCTCAAGATTTTGTGAGTAAGTTAAATTGTCCGGTTGAGTATTTAAATGAAATAATGACTGTGGAATTAGCAAATCAAGAACTTATATCTGTTAACCAAGTTTGTGGGAATTGTGAGATTGAGATTTCTGGTAATAAGTTTTGTGTAGATTTAATACCATTTAAGCTAGGAAAGTTTGACGTTATCTTACGAATGGATTGGTTATCTAAGCACGATGCCCAGATAGATTTTCGAAATAAGAAGGTAATGGTAAAGACGGAAGACGAGAGGATAGTAACGTTTAAGGGTCAAAAGCAAGCAAAGAAGTTCTTAACAATGATTCAAGCTAAAAAGTTACTACGGCAAGGATGCGAGCATTTCGTTGCATATGTGATTGATAGAAGTCAGGAACCAGCAAAACTTGAAGATATTCCAGTAGTCAATGAATTTCCAGACGTGTTTCCCGATGAGTTACCAGGACTTCCTCCAGACAGAGAAATTGAGTTTGCAATTGACTTAGCACCTGGAACGGAACCAGTATCCAAGGCCCCGTACGAAATGGAGCCCATTGAGATGAAGGAACTAGCAAAGCAATTGCAAGAATTGTTAGAGAAAGGAGTAATCAGACCCAGTGTATCCCCGTGGGGTGCACCAGTACTATTTGTCAAGAAGAAGGATGGAAGCATGAGACTGTGCATCGACTATCGGGAGCTCAACAAGCTTACAATCAAGAACAAGTATTCGTTACCCAGAATTGATGATTTGTTTGACCAATTGAAAAGAGCCAAGTACTTCTCCAAGATCGATTTGAGATCGGGATATCATCAACTAAAGATTAAGCCAGAGGATATACCAAAGATAACTTTTAGGACAAGGTATGGACATTATGAATTCTTAATGATGTCATTTGCATTGACCAATGCCCCGGCAGCATTCATGGACCTGATGAATAGAATTTTCAAGGAATACTTGGACAAGTTTGTTATTGTATTTATAGATGATATTTTAATTTATGCAAAGACAGAAGAGGATCATGCAGAACATTTGAGGACAACTTTGGAGATTATGAGAAAGAAAAAGTTATACGCTAAATTTTCAAAGTGTGAGTTTTGGTTACAGGAAGTTCAGTTCTTAGGGCACATAGTCAGTAATGAAGGGATCAAAATGGACCCAGCGAAGATTGAAGCAATTACAAATTGGGAAAGACCGAGAACACCAACAGAGGTAAGAAGTTTCTTGGGATATTATCACCGATTTGTCCAAAATTTCTCAAGGATTGTAACACCATTGATGAAGCTTACACGGAAGAATGAAAAATTCATATGGAACGATAAATGTGAAGAAAGTTTTCAAGAATTGAAGCGAAGATTAATTACTGCACCTATTTTGTCACTTCTAGATGATCAAGGGAATTTTGCAATCTATAGTGATGCTTCTCATAAAGGACTAGGATGTGTTCTGATGCAGCACGATAAGGTTATTGCGTATGCGTCAAGGCAATTGAAGTTTGGCGCCCTCCAAACCCGGGTCAGAAGTTTGGGGTCCACACACACACATCTTATTTATAACCTGCTTATAACAATAATAAAGATAATAATAATATGAAGTGACCCTACTTACCAACTACCACAGACCGCAACAGGTTAAAGTATGCACACAAGCCACACACACACACTTTATATCATAACGTCCAAATCCCAACTATTTAAATTCAGAACTGGATATTAAACATTATTACAAACTTTTAACCAAATAATGTCAGGCATACTTTAATGTCTCAAAATCTTCAAAGCAAATACTATGGCTGCTAGCTCCAAATCATGGGTAGGATAATTTTGCTCGTAGGGTTTTAATTGCCTTGACACATACGCAATAACCTTATCGTGCTGCATCAGAATACATTCTAGTCCTTTATGAGAAGAATCGCTATAGATTACAAAATTCCCTTTATCATCTAGAAGTGACAAAACAGGTGCAGTAATTAATCTTCGCTTCAATTCCTGAAAACTTTCTTTACATTTATCGTTCCATATGAACTTTTCATTCTTCCGTGTAAGCTTCGTCCATAGTGTTGCAATCCTTGAGAAATTTTGAACAAATCGGTGATAATATCCCAAGAAACTTCTTACATCTGTTGGTGTTCTCGGTCTTTCCCAATTTGTAATTGCTTCAATCTTCGCTGGGTCCACTTTGATCCCTTCATTACTGACTATGTGTCCTAAGAATTGAACTTCCTGTAACCAAAACTCACACTTTGAAAATTTAGCGTATGACTTTTTCTTCCTCAAAATCTCTAAAGTTGTCCTCAAATGTTCTGCATGATCCTCTTCTGTCTTTGAATAAATCAAAATATCATCTATAAACACAATAACAAACTTGTCCAAGTATTCTTTGAAAATTCTGTTCATTATGTCCATGAATGCTGCCGGGCATTGGTTAATCCAAAAGACATTACTAAAAATTCATAATGTCCATACCTTGTTCTGAAAGTTGTCTTTGGTATATCCTCTAACTTAATCTTTAGTTGATGATATCCCGATCTCAAATCGATCTTGGAGAAGTACTTGGCTCCCTTCAATTGGTCAAACAAGTCATCAATTCTGGGTAACCGATACTTGTTCTTGATTGTAAGCTTATTGAGCTCCCGATAGTCGATGCACAGTCTCATGCTTCCATCTTTCTTCTTGACAAATAGTATCGGCGAACCCCATGGGGATACACTGGGTCTGATTACTCCTTTCTCTAACAATTCTTGCAATTGGTGTGCTAGTTCCTTCATCTCAACGGGCTCTATTCTATACGGAGCCTTGGATACTGGTTCCGTTCCAGGTGCTAAGTCGATCGCAAACTCAATTTCTCTATCTGGAGGAAGTCCTGGTAACTCATCGGGAAACACGTCTGGAAATTCATTGACTACTGGAATATCTTCAAGTTTTGCTGGCTCCTGACTTCTATCAATCATATAAGCAACGAAATGCTCGCATCCTTGCCCTAGTAACTTTTTAGCTTGAATCATTTTTAAGAACTTTTTTGCTTGCTTTTGACCCTTAAACATTACTATCCTCTCGTCTGGTGTCTTTACCATTACCTTCTTATTTCGACAATCTATCTGGGCATCGTGCTTAGATAACCAATCCATTCCTAAGATAACGTCAAACTCTCCTAGCTTAAATGGTATCAAATCTACACAAAACTTATAACCAGAAATATCAATCTCAGAATCCCCACAAACTTGATTAACAGATATACATTTTTGATTTGCTAATTCCATAGTCATTATTTCATTTAAATGCTCAACTGGACAATTTAACTTATTAACAAAATCTTGAGAAATAAATGATCGAGTTGCTCCCGAATCTATTAACACTTTGGCACATAAAGAATTCACAGTAAGCATACTTGCCACGACATCAGTATCCTGGATAGCATCCTTTACAGATATATCAAAAACTCTAGCCCTTGGAGTCTCATTCACTATTGGGGTAGATCCCATAATTCTCAATGCGTTACTGACTGGGGCTGGTGTCTTGCAATCCTTGGCTATATGTCCTGACTTCCCACATTTAAAGCATGTAAATCCAATAGTTGGAACCTTAACCGCTGGATTTTGGGTAGGTTGATCCTTGTTTGCTGGCTCTCTCGCTGGCTGATTGCGGCACTCCCTTGAATAGTGCCCTTTCTGATTACACTTGAAACAAACCACGTTCAACTTATTACAAACTCCTCCGTGCTTCTTCCCACATACCTGACAATCTGTAAAAGTTAGCCTCAACTGATTTGGCTGATTCACGTTGACTGGACGGTTGCCTTGACCTCTATCGCCTACATTCTGTTTGTTGACATTAAAATTTCTCCCCGGCTGAAATTTGCCCTTCTTATAATTTGGAAACTTCCCTGATTATGACTGTCCTTCATTACCTTCAAACTTCCTCTTCTTACTTTCCTTTTCTTTCTGTGACATCTCACTTTCAGTTTCTGCAATCATGGCCTTCTGTACAACTTCTACATAGGTATCCAATTCAAATATGGCTACCTTCCCTCTGATCCATGGCTTCAGACCTTGTTGGAATCTCTTAGCCTTCTTCCTGTCAGTATCTACATATGATGGCACATACCTTGACAACTCTTCAAACTTACTTTCATAATCAGCTACCGACATATTTCCTTGATTTAACTCTAAAAACTTCAGCTCCATCTGATCCTGAACAAACTGGGGAAATTTTTTTTCTAAAAACAATTCCTTAAACCTCCCCCAAGTAATAACATCTGTACCTTCCAATATCTTCACAGTCTCCCACCAATATGTGGCCTCATTCTTCAAATAATAACTTGCAAACTCCACCTTCTGTTCTTCCTTCACTTTAACTAAAGCAAATGACTTCTATATTTCCTTTAAACAAACATTTGCTTCAATCGGATCTAGGGAACCCTTGAATTCTGGTGGGTTTACTGGCTGAAAAGTTTTGAAAGTTACTTGGGGATTGGTTTGTCTTTATTGGTGTTGTGTCAGGTGAACTGTTTATTGGGCCAAGATTTAAAGAATCTGGGCTATGCTGGGTCTATGGGTCCTGGGTTTGCATTCTGGTTAGTATCATCTTGGTTGTTATTGTTGTTGTTAGTTTCTTCATTCTGGGTATTGGTGCGGGTATTTCTTCTGGTAGGCATTTTCTGTAAAGAATCAAACAACTTATTTAGCTTTTAAATCAAATCCTTTGCATAAAAGGAAAGTTTTATAAAACAGAGATATCTCTTTTTGAAAACAGTTGTAACAGTTGAACTAAGTAAATTGCATGCTTCTTTACAGAATATAAATAGTTAAGGGAATAGGGTATGGTATCATAAGGGTATAACTGGCACAACAAATAAAGTAAAGTAAAATAGGTGCAATAATGTAAATGACAATGCTGGAAAGGAAAAGGTATTGATATATATAGATCAAAAGTTTTAGGTAGTACAAGCGTAAAAACGCTTTAGAAGAAAAAGCAAAAGAGTACAACAAACCTACTCACTAGTCAGCAGATCTAATCTATAAATACAACCGAAAAGTCTACTGATACATACTACACACTATTGTACATATTAAACAACCACAACAGAACTGATCAACATCTCCATCTCTGGATCTAACTCTAAGGAAACTCTGGTCCTCCCAGCCTCTTAAAGTCTTCCATCACCTCACTAGCCCATCACATAAGTGTATCAGGGCCTTGACTAGGTAATGTAGCTCCATGAAGCCTAGCCTCAAGAATCTTGCATGTCACATGGATCTCTTCTCGAAGCTCTCTCACACCACGATCAACATTTATAGTCTTGATGATATGCTGTAGCTCTCGGATCTGTGCCAACAAGGAATCACGCTCCAATAAAAGAGCCTCATACCGGTAATAAGGAACAGGATGCAATGTAGACTGGAATAGGGCACCCGCAATGGAATGCCCAGTGGAATCTGAATCAGCTGGTGGAGGTCCTCTGATAGGTGGCCTCAGGTCTGGGGGTGGAATAGCCTGTAGTGGTACGGGCTGCAACACATGTGGAGGTAAAGTAGCCCATACTGGTGGAACAACATGACATAGATCCGAAGATGGTCCTCCAACTGAGGGCTCTGAGTGATCAGCTGATATGGGGATGATAGAGTCGGCCATCGCTGCTATCTGAAATCATATCGCAATATAAGAATCTCAAACCACAATGCGTATTATACTAATACCTGTTATATCGTCGCACTCATCCTCTCGACGTTCTATTTTTCTATTTCCTTACTTCTAATCATAACCCTCTACCCATTCCCGTCAACCTAGGCTTGTGTCAGTGACTTATAACCTGTAGCTCTGATACCAAACCTGTGGCACCCTCCAAACCCGGGTCAGAGGTTTGGGGTCCACACACACACATCTTATTTATAACCTGCTTATAACAATAATAAAGATAATAATAATATGCAGTGACCCTATTTACCAAATACCACGGACCGCAACAGGTTAAAATATGCACACAAGCCACGCACACACACTTTATATTACAATGTCCAAATCCCAACTATTCAAATTCAGAACTGGATATTAAACATTATTACAAACTTTTACAAACTTAAACTATCTCAAAAGCTGTCTTCTAGCTTAACTCGATCAACCTGGACCCCTAACTCTTGCACTGGATTGGGGATCCTCGCCACCAACTGGTTCCTTCTTAACTGGAAAAGAACATAAACAATATCACACAAATGAGCTAACTAGCTCAGCAAGTCACAATGACAAGACTGAGAATAATGATCATCAAATGGAAAAGGATTAAGGTATCAAGTGAATAATGATTAATGATTTAGAATTGGATATTATATTTTTATTTAAAAAAACCAAGGTTAGGCTGCTGATCAGTCGCGCACTAACCCCGAGCAAGGCACACAGCTCTGCTCTAATTACTGGATCCAAGGCACACATTGGCCTAACTTGACCACCAATCTGGTCTGACCACGAATCTGGTCCACAATTTTATAAAACGATCCAATTCTAATATAATAACAGAATAAACAATGTAAAGCAATAAACAAAATCATAAACAACATTGGATATTCAACAATGAAATGGTTTCAGTCTTCACAAAGGATCAATATGTCAATTTCAAAGAATGGTTGTTAGGTAATGAAAGAATTGGATAACAAAGGAATCAACGTTTCAAGGTTACAAGGATTTGGTCTTTCAAAGCATAAGGTACAATGGTTTGAATATGTAAGCAATTTGATTCAGTGTTTGGCATTTAGTTTGTATGTATTTGTGGAGTAGTATCGTATATCTGTGGTTCGTATTTGGGTATACAACAATCAATGGTTCAGAATGAATAAGGTTTACGGCTCAAAGATCAACAACTGGAATCAGGGTGTAGGGTTTAGTGCTTCCAAGCACTTGCAATATAAAACAGGGCTATCAATTAACTACAATATATCTCGAGAAAGTTCAGAACACTTGCCTGATATTAGCTTGCTATACTTCTCTAACTTCCAATCACAATCTCCTACTCCTCGACTATCTGTTCCCCTTTCCTACGCCTTGCCTCTTCTGCTCACATATCATAAACATCTATCAATACATAACTCATACGATTATATTCGGTATACACTTCTATCTACCCTTCGTTTTACCCAAATCCAATTAACGGGTTGAAAGTTACGCTATAAACAAGTAAACACCGAACATATAGACCGACAGCTAAACAACAAGTCACATATAGACCGATCAGCGTCTGGTTACACGTATTACAAGATGATAATTATAATAGTTTAATAAAAAGATCTTGTTTATCAAAAATACGAGTTTTATTGATTTACCGAAACGAATTTTGTATCGAAAATATTACATCGGGACCCGCACAGGACAAACCGTACGCCGAATCGAAAAAGTCGAAACATGGAAAATACTCAGAATATTGCAATTAGGTTAGGAAGGAGTTCTCGGAAGAGTTTCGGGTTATAAAAACGTAAAAACGGGTGAAGTCGGCTGGTTCCCGATTATATAAAATAGTTTATAATTACTTGGAAAAAGAATTTATAAAATCCATAAATTTCCTATAAAATCATAAATCAACATAAAAATAAATAGGAAGATATGATAATTATCTATATTTTATTTTAGACATATAAAAATTAAAATAATCAATTTATATTATTTTTAAACATCCAAACACTATATCACTTAACAAATAATTCACAGAATAAATACGGAATATGCATAATATTTATTTATTAGCAAAAATAATTACACGGTATATCCCAGATATTACATAAAGAGTTTATATCTTTATTTTTCCTGCAAAAAGAAACAAGATGGTTAGAGTTTCCACAGTTATAACATTTCTTTCTAGGAGCATTAGGAACAGGCATATAATTATTGCTTTTATTCACACCTTCCTTTCCATTCCTATTTTTCCTAGCTTCCTTAAACTTGTTCACATTTCTAATCTCTTTCAGCTTATGCTTAAGCTGCTTCTTTGTCACTAAGCCTATGTTAACTTCAGCTGGTTTATCCTATTTTAATTTGTCAGAAGTTGACTTTTCTTTGACTTATGTCCTAGTCTCTTTCATCTTTTCAGAATCAAACTTTACAATTTTTGCTACAAACTTAACAGGATTTACCTTTGGCTTAGCAGTCTGTTTAACAACAGTTGGCTCAATTTTCACAGTTCCTTTCTCACTTTTATCATCTCTATACCCTAAGCCCTCTTTCCAGTTTCCACTACTTAGTATATCCTAAGTTGTTCTGCCAGAGTTAGTCCAAGTTCTGATAATCTCTCTTTCCTTTTCTAAATCAGTTTTTAGAGATTCATTCAATTTTAGTACTTTATCTCTAACATACAAAGCCTCATCTCTTTCTTTCTTAGTTTGATGAAGAAAAACTAACTCCTTTTCTAAATAATCATTTCTATTTTTAAAAGCAAGATTTTCAGATGTTAATCTTTCACATGTTAAGGTCTGATCTCTATAACTAATGAACATGGTTTTAAGATATAATCTCAACTCAGTAATATCATCAGTATGAAAAGCATAAGTTGTTTGAGGTACCTTCAATTCAGCAGTTTCAGTACTACTATCAGCATTTGCCATCAAGGCATAGTTCACCTCATCTTCAGAATCTGAAGTGTCTGTCCAGCTTTTCTTCTTTGTGACAAGTGCCTTGCCTTTGTCACTTTTTCCTTTCTTGCAGTCAGGAGATATGTGGCCTCTTTCACCACAATTGTAGCATTTGACATTTGAGTTGTCTCCTCTGTCAGACTTTCCTCATTTGCCTTCAAACTTTCTGAACCCTTTCTTATCAGAACTTCCACCTTTCCTAGAAAACTTCTTGCCCTTTCTGAATTTCCTGTAGACTATCTTTGTGATACCCTTCACCATAAGAGCACACAGTTGCATCATCTCTGCATCAACATCCATTTCAGGTAAACTTTCAGTTTTTGAATTATCATCATCAGAATATGATGACTCTGAATCAGACTTTATGATGAGAGCCTTTCCTTTTCCCCTTTTTGAGGCAACCACTTTAGGAGATTCCTCCTCAGCTTTAAGAGCAATTGTCCTTGACTTTCTTCCATGCCTCTTGCTCCTTTGATCCATCTCAAGTTCATAAGTCTTGAGCATACCATAAATTTCATCAAGAGTAGTTTCAGTAAGGTCATAGTTGTCTCTTATGGTAGTAGACCTCAAATCCCAATTTTCAGGAAGTGCTAAAAGGAATTTTAGATTTGAATCTTCAAGATCATATTCCTTGTCCACCAGTGACAGATCATTTAAGAGTTTGACAAACCTGTCATATAAGTCAGTTAATGACTCATCAGCTTTTGAGTCAAAGTGCTTATACTCTATAGTGAGTATAGTCCTCCTGTTCTTTTTTATTGCATCAGTTCCCTGGCATCTTGTCTCCAAAGCATCCTATATCTCCTTTGCAGTCTTGCATCCAATTACCCTGTTTGACATGACATTATCAATGGCACTATGCAGCAAATGCCTTACCCTTACATCCTTAGTAATAGATGAGATGTCTTCAGCTGTGTATCACCTTTCTCCTTTGGTATGGACTTTGCTGGTTGATTAGCAACTGCAACAGAGAGCTTGGTAGGCTTATATGGTTCTTCATTAATTCTGTCAAGGTATTCTGGATCTGTAGCTTCCAGAAACATAGCCATCTTCACTTTCTATATGGGATACTCAGAAGGTCTCAGTATGGGAACCCTAATAGTCTCATATCGACTGTGGGTTTGAGTGTTTTGAGTTTCTTGAATTTTGGTGGGATTAGTTGGGGTTTGTGTTTTTTCAGACATGATTGTTATTTGGATCTTTACTGTATGTGTGTTAACAGAAAAGCTCTGATACCACTTGTTAGGTCACACAACACTGTAGAAGGGGGTTGAATACAGTGTTTATACAATCAAATCGATTTGAACACAAGTATGTAACAAAGATCAAGTATATTGAATAAACTTTATTACAATATGAACTGTTGTTCTCTCTTAGTGATGAACAAATATCACTAAGAGCTGCTAGGTTACAATATATAATCTTCTCGATAATGATAACACATATAGTATAAACCCTAAGCTATGTTTATATAGTACACAATTACAAGATATATTCTAATTGATATGGAATATAATTATGTTTCCTAAAATATATCAATCAGATATCTTCTACAAGTCTTCTAGTCCTCTAACTCTTCATGCATATCTTCTTTTGTTTTAGTCCAGATCTTCTCTCCTGTAAATCAGCCGCATTCCTTATCTGAAAGTCTTCCCGTACTTAAGTACTGATTTGTATCTTCTGACACCTTAAGTTCTGATATTAAGTTCTGACTTCAGTAAGTTCTGATTTCAGTAAGTCCAGATATGTCCTATTGTTAAGTTCTGAAAACTAAACACAAATCATATTAGACGTGACATCTCAAATATATCTAACATTTAACTTAGCCAAAATTTCACCCTTAAACAGGAAAATCAAATTTATTTCTGGATACAATACAAATTGTATATACATCAAGGATAATGAATTAAGAGTAGCTTAGCATACCTAACTCACTTACCAACCTAGTAAAAGTTGATTCATCAAGTGGCTTGGTAAAGATATCTGCAAGTTGTTGCTCACTTGGAACAAAATGAAGTTCCACAGCACCATTCATAACATGCTCCTTTATGAAGTGGTATTTGATGTCAATGTGTCTTGTCCTTGAATGCTGCACAGAATTTTCAGTGATGGCAATGACAGTTGTGTTGTCACGGAAAATTGGAATCTTTTCCACATGTAGACCATAATCCAATAGTTGATTTCTCATCCATAAAATCTGTGCATAACAGCTTCCAACAATAATATATTCAGCCTCAGCTGTGAAAGTAGAAACTGAATTTTGTTTCTTACTAAACAAGGACACAAGCTTGTTTCCTAGAAATTGGCATGTGTCAGTTGTGCTTTTTCTGTCTATTTTGCACCCTGCATAATTTGTATCTGAATTACCAGTTAGAATAAAGCCAGAATCTCTAGGGTACCAAATGCCAAGTTTTGGTGTGCCCTTGAGATATCTGAAAATTCTCTTAATAGCTACTAGATTAGATTCTCTAGGATCAGCCTGAAATCTAGCACAAAGACAAGTAGCAAATATTATATTTGGCTTACTAGCCATTAAATACAAAAATGAGCCAACCATGCCTCTATAGTTTGAAATGTTCACATACTTTCAGTTGTGCTCAATTCAAGCTTAGTAGTTGTGGCCATGTTAATTTTTGCAGATGCAATCCATTAACTCAAACTTCTTTAAAAGATCATGAATATATTTAGTTTGAGTAATGAATATTCCATCACTAACTTGCTTAACATGTAAACCAAGAAAGTAAGTTAGTTCTCCCATCATGCTCATTTCATACTTACTTTGCATCAATTTGAAATTTTTTTATACAGTTTATCATATGTAGAGCCAAATATAATATCATATACATAAATCTGAACAAGTATACTAGAGACATTAACATTTCTAAAGAAAAGAGTTTTGTCAATAGTACCTCTTGTGAAATAATTTTCTAAAAAGAACTTTGACAAAGTATCATACCAGGCTCTAGGTGCTTGATTCAATCCATAAAGTACTTTCAAAAGATAGTAAACATAATCTGGAAAGTTGGAGTCTACAAAACCTAGAGGTTGACTAAAATACACTTCCACATCCAAATCTCCATTCAGAAATGCACATTTAACATCCATTTGATAGACTTTGAAGTTAGCATGGGCTGCATAGTCTAAAAAGATTTTGATTGCTTCAAGTCTTGCAACTGGACCAAATGTTTCATCAAAATATATTCCTTCTAATTGACAGTAGCCCTTAGAAACCAATCTAGCTTTATTCCTTACTGAAAGGAATATGTCCTAAGTCCAATTATGTATTAGGATTTAGGAATAACTTTTTATGTAATCTATTTTGATTTTATTGATATTAATAAAAGACTTGTTTTGTTTTTATTATGGGCTCTATCTATTTAAGTGTTTAAATAAGATATACCATATTTTAGAGTAAAGCTTTTTATGGATTATAATGAGATCATAATAGTGAGACCTAAAAGATGATAACTCTAAACTTAAATAGTTCCTGATCATAGGATTACTAACTGATAATTAATAATCCGAAAAGATCGGTACATACTATGCTTGCTTCATTATGAAGGATGTCTGTTCTCATAGACATTTGTGTGATGACACTATAGCTAGTATGTAGGTGCTTATTATAGAATAAGTTCACTGAACATGACTCGCACAGCTGAACAACTGATGGAGTTCACTCACGTGTCAGCAGTTGTTCACATAGTGATAGTTGTACAAGTATCCTTAGACTTGAGGTCATCATAGTCATCTTGTGTACACTGAACTATGCTTTGGTTTAGTTCTTAGTCTCCAGGGACAATTATTAGGGCTCTACTGGGTATAGGAATTTGTACACGAAGATAGTGTATGATCAATAAAGGATCTACCCCTTCCAGTGAAGGAAGCGAATGTTCAAGGCTGATCCACTTATGCTAAGTTCAGGAATCTCTGGCCAGAGTGAATGAAATTAGAAAGGAGTTTCTAATTTGCATAGAACTACGTATAGTAAATGGTAAGCAAGTGATTAAATTAGATAGACTTGACACGAGATCCATGCCTTGTATTTAATCGGGACATTGTAGGGTAGAAGGAGTTTATTGTACGGTAACTATTCACTGAATAGATTCTTGGTATTCTAAGCAGTGAATTCATATTATCCGGATAGTCGTGATATGCTGAGAAGTATCCCTCACGATGTAGAATAAATGTGATTAATTAATTAATCATATTTAATAAATTAGAGAATTTATATAAATAATGATAAAATAGTTTTATTATTATTTATTTCTACTACCGGCTTAATATTGAACCTACAGGGTCACACCATAAAAAGAGAATGATTTAATGGTGGAGGAATTAATTAATAATGACTAATAATTATTTATTTGTGAAATAAATAATTAATTGGCAAATTTAATAATTGATTAAATGAGATTTAATTGATTATAAATTAATTAAAAAAAGTTCTTAATATTATTAATTAAGGATTTAATTTTTGAAAATTAAATCAAGAGAGAGAATTATTTCTAAAGTGTTTAGAAAAAAGATTAATAATTAAAAGGTGTTTTAATTATAAATGAGAATAATAAATGGGATAATAATAATAATATTTATGGGAAAATTTCAGCTGAAAATTTTGCCTATAAATACACTATTATAAACCCTATTTTTATTCTAACCCGAAACCCCAAAAACCCAAAAAGTTTGGAAAACCCAAATCTCTCCACCTCCTTCCTCCTCCTTAACATCGTTTTCTTGGTGGATACCGGTGGAGTGCCTCACACTTGAGGAGCAACTGCTAAGGATCTCTGATCGTTGTCTTCGAATTATTTTAAAGGTTAGATTCGATCTCTATGTTTTTACCACGATTTATATGCTTTTATTTGGATTTTATATGTGTAAAAGTATTTTGCCATGCCCCGCTGTGATTAAAAATCCAACAATGGTATCAGAGCATAGGTTGTATGCATATAGATCTGTGGTAAAAATTTTAGAATTTTATGTGCTTGTATGAATTAATTATGATTTTTACAAGTTATATCATGGATTAATTTTGTCTGATGAGAAATCGTTTCTCATAATAATTTTGAATGTTGATCTGGGTTCTACAAGTGTTGTAGATCGTCTGGGTATTTTTTTCATAATTTTATGATGTATAGATTTTTTATTATGAATTTTTGAAGTTGTTTCAATTAAATTTTGTAATTAAATAATCATATATATAAATAAATTGTAAGTCTGTTGTATATATATATGTTTGTATATCTGTTGTGTGGCTGCTGTGTTGAAAGCAAAGCAAAGACAGACATGGCAGAGTCGACAGAGAATGTCAGGCGGCTCGTTTTCCGAGGAGAAGACGGCGGCTGCTGCAAGGAAAATAAAAAAAAAATATAGGGGTGTCACGCATTCCGGGAATGCGTTACACACCTGTGGCGCATTCAAGGAATGCGTTACACCTTTTAATGGCTTAAAAGGGTTGTAACGCATCACCGGAATGCGTTACAGGGCTTGTAACGCGTTCCTGTAATGCGTTACAGCCCGACTGTTTACATTAAAATTGATTTTCTGGGAGTTTCGTAACTCCGTTTTAGGCGAGCAATATACCGTTGGATTCGTTTTTCCGAGACGGATCTAATGGAGTGATCAATTTTAGTTTATATAAAAGTTTTGAACTGTTTATATTTCCATGAAGTGTTTTAAAGTTGTTTTTGACTGTTTTAATTGCTTTTAAATGCTTCATGTGATACATAGAGATGTATAATGCTTAGACTAATGTGCTAGATGATGTAACATGCCTACCTTGATGTTTATTCATGTTTATATATGTGATATATGCTTAGTTTATCATGCGATGATAGATTTAGGTGAACTTAAATGAACATAAGGCGTTTGTTAGACAACCTAGTATAGTGAAATTGTTTCATAACCTTAATAACAATATTATGAATACAATCATGAGATTCTTGTGTTTATGAAACACGTAATTGAATATGAATTTTCAATATGAGAGAAAGGATGATTCTATCAACAATAGATTTCTATCTGTAAGAAAGGGTTATTAAGTGACGCCTCTTGACAATGCTCCACCCGATCTGGGAATCATCTGATTATTGATTATTGATTTGAAATATTTAATTTAAAAGGAAGAATCTCTTTATAATATGATTATGATTGTAACGTAATATAATCCCTCTAAAATTAAATAATATCAAGTAGTAATTGGTCAATGACACAACGGGCTTGTGTCGGTCATAGCCTTCCAACATGATAGAAAAGTAGTTCTTATTTTTGAATCATTGTCGGTTCGTGCTACAGCCGAGGGATTTGATTTCAAAATAAGAAATACTTATCTATTACATAGAGATGTGTACATTGAATAAGAATCTAAAGGTCGGTACGTGCTACAGCCGTGAGCCTTTGGGGACTGATTCAACTGTACGGAATGTTGGGTTTGACTTGACTTAGAATATTGAGTTTGTCGTGCCACAGCCGAGACTCAATTATTCAAGAGGCTAAAGTTTGATTAGGGAATAATATAAGATGTAATTGACAAGAGTTGTCTGCCTATTGAACATTACATGGCGGTTCGTGCTACAGCCGGGGTTGTGTAATGGAATGTAGGATCCCTATTCCCACTAGCATTATGAATGCTTAATTTTTCACGTAGGGGGTTGAATAAATTAGATAAACTAGTGGGAGCCACTTATGAATAAAGACCCGATTCATATAGTGTTTTAAAATGAAATCGAATATTTGCTAAGTGTTATTATGTGTTTATCATTTACAGATTTACAATATACATTATGTCTTCTGCACTATCACTCAGGAGCATACTAGATGCTCACAAATTGACTGGTCCTAATTATGCTGACTGGCTTCGAAACTTGAGAATTGTTCTCAGGATTGAGAAGCTGGAATACATGATTGACTCACCTAAGCCTACTGAACCTGCTAGTGATGCACATAATGATGAACATGTTGTGTATCGTAAGTGGATAGATGATGCAAATGTTGCTCAATGCATCATGCTAGCTTCCATGAACATTGAGCTACAGAAGCAACATGAGCATATGGATGCTCACACTATCCTAATGCATCTACAAGAGTTGTATGATGTGGCGGGGAGGACAGCTCGATATGAGATATCAAAGAAGCTGTTTGGTTGTAGGATGTCTGAGGGAACATCTGTGAATGACCATGTACTTAAGATGATCAATTTGATTGAACGTCTTGGACAACTTGGTTTTGCCATGGATGGGGAGCTGAGCCAAGACCTGGTCTTGCAATCACTTCTGAGTTCGTTCTCGCAGTTTGTTGTGAACTTTCACATGAATAAGTTGGATGTCAGCCTGCCTGAACTCCACAACATGTTGAAGACTGCGGAATCGAATTTTCCCCCTAAGAAGAGTTCTGTTCTTCTAATTGGTGAAGGTTCCGATCCTAAGAAAAGGAAGAGGAACTCTTCCAAGAAGAAGAAAGTAGGTGAGAAAACGCCGGTTCCACCAAAAGCTGAAGACCCCAAGAGCAAAGTTGTTTGCTTTCACTGTAACAAGGTGGGGCACTGGAAGAGGAACTGCAAGGTTTACCTTGCATAATTGAAGAAGAAGAAGGGTAGTGAGACTACCGCTTCTGATTCGGGTATGTTCATGATAGAATTGAATATATCATTAAATCAAATTTCTACTTGGGTATTAGATACCGCCTGTGGTTCTCAAATTTGCAATTTGTTGCAGGGACCAAGGAGAAGTAGGACTCTTGAGGAAGAGGAGGTGATTCTACTGATGGGAAATGGAGCAAGAGTTGCTGCTGAAGATGTAGAATCATTTCATTTACATATGCCTACGAGCAAGACTATTGTTTTTAAAATAATTGTTATTTTGTTCCCTCGATTGTGAGGAATATTATTCCCATGTTAGACTTGGCTGGATTTTCATTTATTATTGAGAATAATGAATGTTCTATTCTTAGAGATAATATTCTTTATGGACGTGGTGCTTTAAATAATGGTCTGTATATATGTGACATAATTTACTTCAGATTGAACAAACTAATAAAAGAAAAGGGATGATGAAAATCTCACTTCATTGTGGCACTGCAGTCTCCATTTAGTAGACATGGAGAGAGGACTGCAAATTTGCTAGGAATGGTACACACAGATGTATGTGGACCAATGTCTAAGTAAGCCATGGGTGGATTTTCATACTTCATTACTTTCATAGATGATAGATCTAGATTCGGATATGTGTTTGATGAAACACAAGTCTGAAGCCTTTGAAAAGTTCAAAGAGTATAAGTATGAAGTGGAGAAACAAACTAAACATAGTATTATAATTCTTCGATTAGATCGAGGTGGTGAATACTTTAATGGAGTGTTTCTAGATTATCTCAAAGTAAATGGTATAGTCTCCCAGTGGACTCCTCCAGATTGGTATCTGAAAGGAGAAATCGAACTTTGTTAGACATAGTTCGGTCCATGATGAGCTATGCAAATCTTCCAATATTCCTATGGGGTTATGCATTGGAAACCTCAGCATATTTACTGAATAAGGTGCCTTCTGAAATCTGTTCCTCAAACTTTGTATGAGATATGGAAAGAAAGGAAACCGAGTCTTAAACACGTTAAGATTTGGGGATGTCCAGCTTATGTCAAGAAAGTTGACCTAGATAAGCTGGAATATCGATCCGTAAAATGTAGTTTTGTGGGATATCCTAAAGAGACTTTAGGGTATTACTTTTACACCGATCATGGGGTGTTTATCTCCAGACATGCTACCTTCTTGGAAAAGGAGTTTATCCTTGAAGGAAACAGTGGGAGCAAAATTGAACTTGATGAAGTTCATGAAGCACAAACTACTACAGATCAAGTGGAAATACCTGTTCTGACTGAACAATCTTTTATGGAACAGCCCATTCATAGATCAGGGAGAGTGTCTCGCCAACCTGAGAGGTATTATGGCCTTGTCATTGAGAATGATAATGAGTTGTCGATCATTGATGATGACGACCCTGTGACCTATAATGAGGCTATGAGCAGTGTTGACTCAGAGAAATGGCATAGTGCCATGAAATTCGGAATGGAATCTATGTATACGGTATACGAAAGAATGATTAGAGCAGATGTCCAGGTGGAGACCTTTAAGGCCAGGCTTGTGGCAAAAGGATTCAAACAAAGGCAATGGATTGACTTTGATGAAACTTTTTACCTATAGCCCTGTTAAAATCAGTTCGGATTTTGCTTGCGATTGCTGCTTACTACGACTATGAGATCTGGCATATAGCCAGATGTTTTTCTTTCCGAGGGAAATGAAAACCTAGTGTGTAAGCTACTGCGAACCATATGTGGTTTAAAGCAAGCTTCTCGTAGATGGAATATCCGTTTTGATGAGACAATCAAAGAGTTTGATTTTATCAAAAATGTAGATGAACCATGCGTCTACAAAAGGGTTAGTGGGAGCGCGGTAACATTTCTTGTATTGTATTGAAATAGAGTTGACACATATAACAATATAGCAGACCCACTCACAAAGCTACTTTCTGAAAGTCACTTTGATCGTTATAAAGACTAGATGGGTATTAGATACCAGAGTGATTGGCTTTAGTACAAGTGGGAGATTGAAAGGAATATGTCCTAAGTCCAATCATGTATTAGGATTTAGGAATAACTTTTTATGTAATCTGTTTTGATTTCATTGATATTAATAAAAGACTTGTTTTGTTTTTATTACGGGCTCTATCTATTTAAGTGTTTAAATAAGATATACCATAGTTTAGAGTAAAGCTTTTTATGGATTATGATGAGATCATAATAGTGAGACCTAAAAGATGATAACTCTAAACTTAAATAGTTCCTGATCATAGGATTACTAACTGGTAATTAATAATCCACAAAGATCGGTACATACTATGCTTGCTTCATTATGAAGGATGTCTGTTCTCATAGACATTTGTGTGGTGACACTATAGCTAGTATGTAGGTGCTTATTATAGAATAAGTTCACTGAACATGACTCGCACAGCTGAACAACTGATGGAGTTCACTCACGTGTCAGCAGTTGTTCACATAGTGATAGTTGTACAAGTATCCTTAGACTTGAGGTCATCATAGTCATCTTGTGTACACTGAACTATGCTTTGGTTTAGTTCTTAGTCTCTAGGGACAATTATTAGGGCTCTACTGGGTATAGGAATTTGTACACGAAGATAGTGTATGATCAATAAAGGATCTACCCCTTCCAGTGAAGGAAGCGAATGTTCAAGGCTGATCCACTTATGCTAAGTTCAGGAATCTCTGGCCAGAGTGAATGAAATTAGAAAGGAGTTTCTAATTTGCATAGAACTACGCATAGTAAATGGTAAGCAAGTGATTAAATTAGATAGGCTTGACACGAGATCCATGCCTTGTATTTAATCGGGACATTGTAGGGTAGAAGGAGTTTATTGTACGGTAACTATTCACTGAATAGGTTCTTGGTATTCTAAGCAGTGAATTCATATTATCCGGATAGTCGCGATATGCTGAGAAGTATCCCTCACGATGTAGAATAAATGTGATTAATTAATTAATCATATTTAATAAATTAGAGAATTTATATAAATAATGATAAAATAGTTATATTATTATTTATTTCTACTACCGGCTTAATATTGAACCTACAGGGTCACACCATAAAAAGAGAATGATTTAATGGTGGGGGAATTAATTAATAATGGCAAATAATTATTTATTTGTGAAATAAATAATTAATTGGAAAATTTAATAATTGATTAAATGAGATTTAATTGATTATAAATTAATTAAGAAAAGTTCTTAATATTATTAATTAAGGATTTAATTTTTGGAAAATAAATCAAGAGAGAGAATTATTTCTAAAGTGTTTAGAAAAAGGGTTAATAATTAAAATGTTTAGAAAAAGGATTAATAATTAAAAGGTGTTTTAATTATTAATGAGAATAATAAATGGGATAATAATAATAATATTTATGGGAAAATTTTAGCTGAAAATTTTGCCTATAAATACACTATTATAAACCCTATTTTTATTCTAACCCGAAACCCCAAAAACCCAAAAAGTTTGGAAAACGCATTTCTCTCCACCTCCTTCCTCCTCCTTAACATCGTTTTCTTGGTGGATACCGGTGGAGTGCTTCACACTTAAGGAGCAACTGCTAAGGATCTCTGATCGTTGTCTCTGAATTATTTTAGAGGTTAGATTCGATCCCTATGTTTTTACCACGATTTATATGCTTTTATTTGGATTTTATATGTGTAAAAGTGTTTTGCCATGCCCCGCTGCGATTAAAAATCCAACACTTACAACAATGCCATTCTCATCCATCTTGTTTCTGAATATATACCCATTTGGTATCAATGGAATTCTTTCCCTTAGTTTTGGGTACCAGCTTTCATACTTTATTTCTTTCAAATTGGTTTAGCTCTTTTTGCATATTTAAAACCCAATCATGATCCATCAAAGCTTCTTCTACCTTCTTTGGCTCTTCTTGTGACTGAAAGCTGCTATACATACATTCATCATGAGTTGCTTTCCTTTTTTTGCACTCTAGATATTGCATCACCAATGATCAGTTTAGTGAACTAGAATTACTTTCAGTGCCTATTGAAGAATGATCAATGGATGCTGAATGTATATCAACGGATGATCCATTTGTATTTCAACGGATAATGAGTTTTTCCTTTCAACAGATGATGCACTTTGTCTTTCAACGGATGATGAATTTTGTCTTTCAACGGATATATCATTCTGTGCATCAACTGGTGTTGATTCTTTTGATGACAAGTTTGAATCTCCTTTAGTCACCATTTTAATTCATTTCTATCATCACTATCATCACAATACATCTTAACATTATCAAATTTGAGGCTCTCATGGAAACCTTCATCTTGCCGTCCTTCAATTTTTTTATCATCAAACACAACATGTACAGATTCCATAACAATATAGGTTCTTAGATTGTAGACTCTATATGCATTCCCAACAGCATATCCAACATAGATACCTTCATCAGATTTGACATCAAACTTTCCATGTTGATCAATTTGATTCTTTGGAATATAACACTTGCATCCAAATAAATGAAGAAATTTTAGTGTTGGCTTCCTATTCTTGAATAATTGATAAGGAGTCATGCATTTGGCTTGATTAACCAAAGAAATATTCTGTGTGTAGCATGCAGTGTTTACACCTTTAACCCAGAAATAAGTTGGTAACTTTTATTCTTCTAAAATGGTTCTAGCAGCTTCAATCAATGATATATTCTTTCTTTCAACTACTCATGCATGATTCCATTTTCTTCACATAACAACCTCATTCTAGAATTCTTGAACTCAGTTCCATTGTCACTCATAATTCTTCTTACTTTGAGATCAGGATGATTGTTGACTTGCCTGATATGATTGACAATGATTTCACTAGTTTCATCCTTAGATCCAAAAAATTATGTCCACTATGAAAAATCTTCCGTAATGATACATTGCGGAAGATATTTCCTTCTTTAATTATTTTTAAAAAAATATGACATCCTTGAATTATATTTAAATTATGTTATCAATATTAAATAATTGAAATATAATAAAATTAAGTATTTTATAAATATAGTAAAAATATGTTTCATTGAATAATATAATTATAATTTGAATATAATAATATTCATTTCATATCTGTTACTCTAAGATTATTTCGATAAATGTGTACCTGGGGGGATTTTTTATTCATACATGGGATGGTTTCCGATTCATAACCTCATGACACCATGAGTTTACGAATCAAAAACCATCACAGATACACATTTCTCGAAATAATGTAATGGTATTAATAATGAAATGAGTAATATTTAATAAAATCATAATTTTATTATTTAATAAAATATACTTTACTAAATATAAAATACCTTTTTAAGAATATAAATGTGAACATAAGAAGTCCACTTCGGAAATAGTTTATTTATTATACTTTAAAATATATCTATGTGTTTCAAATTTAAATGAAAAAAATTCTCAATTTTAAAGGAAAACGATAGAATTTAAACTTCGAGTACTTCCTTCGTGGTTATGAAGTGTTAAAAGATATTTATATATAATTGTATAGTAGTTTTTTCTAACTGGACTTTATATCATAAATAAAGTATTTCAAAATTAATATTATATTTTTCAAATAAACAATATTTATATTTAAAAAATTTTAAAATTTGATATCAAAAATTTAAATAATAGTAGCTAGTTATATGAAATTTATAATGAATTATAAAATTTATTATTATTTTTTTCGCTAAACAAAAAACTTGTTTTGTAAAAAAGAAAAAAACAATTCACTGCTTTCGCAATGATTCACTGCGGAAGGAGAGCTAAATTTATTTAATTCATCAGTTCTCGTCTTCCTCAATTAGTCATTTCAAAAGGGTTCTTCCACAATGATTAAATGCGGAAGGATCAGTTGACTCTGAAATAAAGCCAACCAACCATGGTTGGGGAAGGGACCCTGTATACCTATATGTATCACACTCCAATATAGAGTCTTTCAATAAAAAAAATATTTGTTGGATGAGAGAAAGATTTAGGAGCCTTGGGATGGACCTTAGTGTTGGGCCATGGCACAATCGGATTGGGGATGAGGTAGGGCCTATTGAGATTTATTGTGTTTCAATTTGCATATTTGGGGCTTATTCGGAGCCATGGATGAAGCCTTCATGAGGCTCTAGTTGGCTCGAGACGGGTAGATTATAGGGGGCCCGGTCTATGCCCTGGGTGGGTGAAGATATCTAGGAGTCAGTGATGTCATATGTTAGTGATTTCTCTTAGTTTATATTTGAGTGCATGCATATCTACTTCTAATATGAATTACTCATTTTAAATCTCACCATTTTCATATACAACCATTGGCAATTTACCTTACGGGATGAATTCTGACAGCCCTTGCCGGGACGTTTTCTAACTTTAGGAGCACACATTGGCTAATTCCCGTCGAGTAGGTCTTTTGTCTAGATCTTCGCTTTCTTCCTTCTTTTTCTTTATAAACCAACCTCCTAGCATTTCCGACCACCGACAACCACCATTTTCGGCTACCACCACCTTTAGCGAGTAGCAAAAAATCACCATATTTAATTATAAAATACCATAACTAAACTATAACAACCACATCACCACCACCACCATCAGGAACTACAAACCAAGATCACTAGATAATGAACACAAATCAATATGTGTTACCTGATTGTGAATCACATCAATCTATGTACTACAGAATCCAGTGTTGGTGAAGGAACATAACCGGATAGAGGTGAGATAGAGTTGGGCCTGCGACGGATTTATTTGTATGTGCAGGTTGTATTTATATTGGAGGGAGGGGAGAGAGATGGGGGATAAAGCGAGGGAGGGGAACAACGCCTCAGTGATTCGTGGTTATTAAGTGTATGGTTATAATTTAATTTAGATTTAAAGGATGTGTAGATAAGATTATATCTCGTATAGCATAACAAAGGAGGTTTTTATTTGAGGACCTTCATACATACATACTTACATATATATATATATAGATATATATATATATATGTCAAAAACTTATTTTTGAGTTTGGTTTATCGAGAAATATGTCATCACTACTTTAACAAATACTATTTGTTAAAGACTACATGGAGAAAACTCGTCAGAATTGTTAATTTTGAAGACCTCTTATGAGGATTTAATTTGAAGACCTCTTAAGATGATTTAATTTGAAAATCTTTAAATAATTCGGCCTCTTAGCTGTGAGGGAATACGCAGGTTCAAGGGAAATGCTTATATTGAAGATCTCTTATGATGATTTCTTTTAAAGACCTCTTATGATAATTTATTTTGAAGACATATTAAGAGAATTATTTATAGATTTTTAAATAATTTGGCCTCTTTCTTGTGAGAAGCTATAATTACTCCCGTGAAAGACCTCTTATAAGGATTTATTTTCATAACCTTTTAAGAAGATTTATTTTGAAGACCTCTTAGGAGGAATTTTTGAAGACCTTTGAATAATTCGGCCTCTATGATATAAATAGACAATACTAATTATGGGGAGTACGGTTTAAGACATGTTTATTTTGAAGACCTTTAAGTGGGCCCCTCTCATGTGAGGAGTAACGGTACTCTTGTAAGGAGTGTGCTTATTGAAATGTGCTAATATAGGACTCTCTTCTGTGAGGAGAGACAATTACTCATGTGAGGAGTACGCCTACTTGTCTGAGAAGTACATCAATCGCTTTGTCTTACCGTGCCGAAATAGTACTTCCGGGTACCTCAGTAATATTATTGTTCAAATTGCAAAGGAATACCCCTAGGAATAATGCTTGGAAGACCCTCATTGTTATAACTTGAAATGTGGGTTCACGAAAGTTGCAACCGATATATCTACAAAATCGTACATTCTCGCACACATACACAACTCGTCATATATGTTTTCTTTTTCTTTTTTTTATCCCGCGTCTTATTCTACTTACATTTGCATACATAAATTTTACGAGCACCTAGAAGCTCTATATTATTTACAAATCTTCTAATCCTGGTTGTTTCAATGACTCGGGATATTCGAAAAATAAAGCCACGCTTAGTTCTACAGCCCATCAAACTACACTGAAGAACTTGAGGGTTGTTGTTAAAGCATATTCTCGTAAACTCGATAATCTCCTAAATTTTGCAATTTTAATTTATTCATTATTAACTTAATTCGTTAATTATTTCTTCTTTCTAAACGAAGAATAATAGCCAATTAAATACATAAAATATCTTTCAAATCTGGAACCTATTTCAATGTGAATTTAACTAAAAAGATAGATCTATTATTTCAAACATTGCATAACTTTATATATAATAAGCGTAAGAGACTTTTTATCCAAAATTATGGTCATGTACCGCCAAAACAATCTCAACTGTTGATATGGTATAATTAAAAATAGACGATTAAGATTACATCTTATTAGAATAAATATATTATTATACAATCATATAAAAAAATAATTACATTGTTATATCATTATTCAAACACTAATTACATTAAAATATTCCAATACTCCCTCTGTTTTTTTTATTTATCACTTTGACTTTTGCACACATTTCAATGTGCTTTGACCGGCTAGTCAGAAATATCGTTTGTAAAATTTTTTTTTGTAAATAAAAGTAAACAACTTATATTTTAATTCACAAAAAGAAATTTTTTTAAATTATATTTCTAACTAGCCGATCAAAGCTGTTAGGTCATACACACACTGTAGAGGGGGTGAATACAGTGTATAATACAATCAAATCGAATTTTAATATATTAAGTAACAGAAAACAAACTTTATTGAAACAATAAACTCTGTTACAGTATGGAACTGTTACCTCTCGGTGATGAACAAATATCACGAGAGCTGCTAGGGTTACAATGAATAAACTTCTCGAATATATGATAACACTTATAGTGTAAACCCTATGTCTGTGTTTATATACTACACAGTTACAAGATAATCGCTAATTGATATGGAATATAATTATGCTTCCTAAAATATATCAATCAGATATCTTTTCTTCCAAGTATTCCATTCTTCACGGAATTCCTTCTTCATGCATATCTCTTCTTATGTTTATCTCGATCTTCTTTCCTTTAATCAGCTACTGTCCTTCTCTAATCATCCTTCAGCACTTAAGTTCTGATATCTAACTTCTGATAATTATCTCCTGATAATATAAGTACTGATATCCTTAAGTCCTGACTTCCAGTATAAGTACTGATCAACAGTTAAGTACTGATTTGTCCTGTTAAGTAAGATCTGAAATCTAAACATAAATTATATTAGCCATGACATTATCAAATATATCTAACAATCTCCCCCAACTTGTAAATTAGCATAATATACAAGTTTAACAGATATTTGATGATGTCAAAAACATTAAGTACAAATGCATGAGAATTAGACTAGATAACTACAACTTACAGTCCTTAAAGCTTTACCAATATTCAACTTCTGATAATAACTTCAGTCTGTACAAATATCAGAATTTAAGCAGTTGTAGACCTTCGACTTGGCTTCATCATCTGATCTCTCTGATGTCAGTAGTTGTTCTGAGATAGTTCTTCAATAAACATTTCTCAGCATATCTGAGTTCATCAATCATTCTCCTTTTGGCACCTTTAAGCTCTGCAGTATCTTCACCAGTTTGAAAGATTACAGCTCTGAGATCTTTGATCTTTGCTTTTCTCAACTCCTGATCTAGTCTTATGACATAGGCTTTGTCAGACTCCAGATTGAATTCAAGTCCCTTAATACCAAGATATGTTATGATCTGTGCAGTATTAGGCTTCATATCAACAATATCACCATTGTGATCTCTGTACTTTGGAACATATGTGCTGTCAGACTTAACAGAATAAAGCCTTTTAAGTCTCTGAATCTGTTCTTTTAAGTAGTTTGCAGCAGTTTCTGTTATTCTGTCATTCACTTGAAGTAAGAAAAGTACATGCTCCAATTCTTCAAAATACTTCAATAGAATGGCATTTTGTATTATATGATAAACCCTACCATCTGTCATGAAATATAACAAGATGTATTCTTTCAAGTAGGTATGGTAAACCATCTGTACAGATTCCAGTTGATTCAATCTCTCAGGAGTTGCTCCAATACCTGGTTCACTCAAGGAAGTTGGATCATTGGTAGTGTTGTGTACTCTTCTTTCATCAGCACTTCCCAATCCAGTTTTATCTCTTGCTTCCTTTCCAGTAACTAATCTTGCTTTAAAACCACTTGCAGTAGTCTTTAAAGGTTGAGTCTGTTTTGCTTTAATGAATCCTGGTAGGAGTGTCTTTGATCTATCTTCTGATATCAAGTTAACTTGAGCTATGTCAGAGGTCACTTGCTTCTTCTGAATATCAGAACTTACAATTTCTTGACTCTGAACAACTTGAGCCACGTCAGAGGTTATTTTAAGAACTTTTCTTGAAGTCAGAGCAAGATCATCCTTTTCATCAGTAATTTCTTCATCCTCAGGAGGTACATAAACCTTGATAGGTTCACCAACCTTTTCTTTACCCTTGGATCTTGGATCTATCTGTGGTTGTGATCTAGCCAATGTTGCTTCAGTATGTGTCCTTTCTTTGATCACAATGCCTTTGAGTTTTGGAAGTGACTTTTTACCAGAAGCTTCAGATTTAGATGTGACTTTCTCTGAATTAAGTCTGGCTTCTTCTTCCTTTAAACTTTCCAAGTCCATTCCTGGATTTTCCTGAAGAAATAACTGTCTTGACATTTCCTCATCAAGATCTAAAAGTTCATCAGAACTTAGCCTTTTACCAGTAGCTGAACTTATTCTCTTCCCAGTATCAGAACTTGTCCTGTGACTAGCTTGTCTTGATGTGAATCCTCTACCTTGACTATAACCTCTACCCATTCCAGAGCTTCCTTGATCATCTTTTTCATTATTCTTTCCTGTCAGTGTCTTACATTTGGACTTAATCACTTTCTCCCCCTTTTTGGCATCAGCAGGTAGTAGAAGAGAGATAAGCAATTCCACTGAGGATTGGATTTCAGTTAGTTGTGATTGCTGAGAAGCTTGATTTTTCAGAATTTCATCAATCTGAGCTTGTTGATGATCTTGAGTCTTCTCAATATAAGTAATCCTGTCAATGGTAGGTTGGAAGAACTTTTTCTTATCAATTTTCCAAACTTGTTCCTGTTTGATAAAGTTCTCCTGAATCTTGTGTAACTCTGCATGAGTAGTTGAATGAAGACCTTGTAGATGTTTAGTACTCAATGCAGTGACTCTAAGCTGGGTTTTAAAATCATCAGAATTTAACATTTCATCAGCTTTAGTCAAGTGCTCAGCAAGATGCTTTTTAGTTGGAACACATGAAACTGAGTTCCATTCCTTAGTCCACTCCTGACCTGCAGGAGTTTCACTCCAAGGTACTGGTGATTCCCCGGTAACAAACTTCTTAACCAGTTCAGACTTAGGAAGAGTCTGTTGAGGAGTATGTCCTGAAGGACCTGCTTCATCAGCATCTACAGTTGGAGCAGCATCACCAGTATCTCCAGCATTTGCAGCATCAGAACTTAAAGAATCAGTATCTTCTGATAAGACAACAGTGTGAGAAGCAATGGAGGCTTCAGCATCCTCTAATTGCTGATCTTGTTCTAAGTTCTGATCAACAGCCATATCCTGATGCCCACCTAAATTCTGATCATCAGCATCTTGATGCAGAGAAGGTGTTGTTGATAACTCTGGAGTTTGAACAGCATCAGTAACAGGTGTTGTGGAAGGATTATTTGCCGTTGGAGCTTCTAAGAGAAGGACTGCAGGCACAACCAAGTTTTGAACATCAATATCAGCACTTGTGCCTGGATCAACAGAAGACACAGAAGGTGTGTTAGCCTTTTCAGAAACAGCTTCCTGAGATGGAGTTGATGGAGAAGAAGTGGCTGGAGCAAATTCCTTGTCTTGTGAGATCAGAGATTCCTGATCCCCTTCCTTAGCTGCTTCCTCTTCATCATCTGAAACTGGCCTTTTTGCCCTCTGTTTCTTGTATCTCTTTGTTGATTTGGATTCCTTGGGAGTTTCAGGAACTGTCATTCTTCTAAGCCGTTTGAGAAGCCTAGATCCCCCAATTCCAGAATCCTTCTGAGAAGTCACTTTTTCAGCTTCACTTACAACAGGTTCTGAAGAAGGAACCTGTTCCTCAGTATCAGATTCATCTCTCAGTATAGTCCTCCTCCTCTTTTGAGGTGTTTGAGGAATAGTTTTTGTCCTCTTTGGCTTGGAGAATGAGGGTTGAACAGTCTGTGAAGTAGAGAGATAGGATTTGAGATAAGTCCTGAGGGTAGGTTGAGTAATATGAGTGGTAGGTGCTGAGGATGATGGGTTTTGGGTGTTTGTGGTTGGTTGGACATCAGAGTAAACAGATCTATAAGTATCAGGATCAGCATTTACTAGGATCTGTTTTACAGACTGAGGAATCTGTAATGGTCTAACCACTGTTTTCTTAGTATCAGCATTTACCAGATCATTAAAGTATCATTTTGCAACTCTAAAAGGTGGGGTTGAGGAACTGACTAATTGAGGTTCATCAGTACAAAAAGTATATATAAGTTGACAGAATCTAGCAAAATAGACAACATTTCTATCCTCTGTCGTCCTATCCCCAATAAAACCAATTATTCCAGTTATAAAATCAAAATGAGTTTGATGTATAATAGCATACCCTATGTGCTGACTCAGAATTGGGATAGCATCAAAATTCGAACATTTGTTCCCAAAAGCTTTGGTGATGCAGTCAAAGAAGAAACTCCATTCTCTTCTGATATTAGCCCTTTTTAACTGCCCAAGCTTTGCCAAACTCTTTTCATATCCTAAATCAGCCATTAACTCCTGAAGTGCTGATTCCTCTGGAGTTGAAAAAGTATAATTTTCTGGGAGATGTAGAGCTTTGCGTATTGTACCAGGAGTGACTGCATAAGATGAATCACCCACTTCAACAATAATACTGGGAGTGCCATGTTTACCACCATCATCAAAGTGCCCAGTCCGCCAAAACGTCAGAACTTGTTGACTCAAAAAGACTTCAGGCTGAGTTAATGCATACCCAATCTCACTGTGTGCAAGAAGATCTTGCACAAAATGCAATTCAGATGGAGCTTCAGCATGATCAAGAATTGCAGCATAGTTGTTTGGAACAAACTTAGCTCCATCAATGATTAAATCCTTAGGTGCCATGTGAAAAATTGAGATTCAAAAGTGCCTGTTAGGTGTTTGATAAGATGTCTGTATGAAAAACCAACGTGAGAAGAAAGAGAGTAAAAGTAAGTAAAGAGAAAAAATATGAAGAAAATAAAAGATTAAAGAAATCCTCTCTCTGTTGTACTTATACTCTGAACAAAAATGTTACCGTTGGACACCTGTCAGACATGCAGTAATAACGGATAGTTACCGGGCTCGAGAAAACAGGAATCATTACTTACCCAGTTGCCTGTTTTCAAGGAAAAACCGTTCCACTTACCCAGATATTCCATTAATCAAGGTGAAACAGTTTTAATTCAAAATTGAAACCGTTCCCACTGAGTTAATTATTTTTCACTGCATCATTAATATTTTGAAAGTAAATCACGTAAAAATGACCAAGATAAATTATATGAGTAAGTGCTGATAAAAAAAATCAGAACTTAAATTAAAACAGAATTTATATGGTCATCAGAATATCAATCAGGATTAATCAATGCATTACCAAATATCTTAGAGACAAAATCTTGAAGCAAAAACAAATTTCATTAATATATCAAGAGAATACATTTATGAAATGGAAATTACATCAGTACTTATACAAGATTTCCCTAAGCTACTAAACCTAACATCAACAGCTTTAGTCCTAGCTAAGAAGCCTGACAAAGCTGATGATGAAGAAAAACAGGAAGAAGACAAGATTAAATCATTTCTTCTTCTTCCTACTCTCGACAAACAGAATGGCGAGTCTGATGATTCACTCTTGCTGGCGGAGAGCTGCCAGTCTTTCCTCCTCCAATCGCTCCAGATGGCGATGGTAATCCATATAGAAGAATAGGAGGTGGGTCAGTACCTCCTGTGGGAAAGAGTCCCATATCTCCTCAGGAATGGCTGTGACATGCCATTCCTGCTACCAATCGGCACAGCTTAGCTCCATATTGAAGTTTTGGTAGTTCAAAAACATGTTGAATCTGACCATTGTGTTTTTGAAAGAAAAAGTATGAAGGTAAGTGTGTGAGAAAGAATTTGATGGGAAGGCTGATGTGAAGTGGCTGCTTATATAGGCAAGAGAATGCCAGGAGACGTAAAAGTATTTAATGCTGAAAGGTAGAATTAATTCTACCTCGTCTCCCTAGACTTTGAAAAAGAATAACATTCATTGGAAAGAGGAAACATGGTGTAAAGCGCACAAGAAACAAGTAACAGTGGACTGTTCAAGTACGAATACCATTAATCCTAATCATAGTGACTATTAATCTTCCACTTCAACATATTCAAGTATTAACTGAGACTGTTATTAAATTTTATTCACAGATAAGTCAAGTAAAACATTAGACTGTAATATTAGAACTTAGACTTATATCAGAACTTAACAGTCATCAGTACATAATTTCTTAACTCGAAAAAGGAATGCCTATCTTAGTAAGTCCTCATACAAGTTCTGAGTTATACTCTTCAGAACTTAATCATCAGAATATGCAACCAGAGCTTGTCCTCAGAGTTTGTGCTTAATGACACAATGACTGTTTATCTAAAATAACATAGACCTCCACAGAAATTTTCATCATTCAGATGGAGTGATTAGTGTGTGCATTAAGCTAAATAACAGACAAAGAGTAAAGTCTGATTCACTTCAGTACATCTTAGAAATAAGGCATAACTAAAATTTTGCTAAAGAGCTGTCATTGTCCTGAAACCTACTGATGAATGAGTTCATGCTTGAGTCCACCTCAACTGTTTTGTGCTAATTTTATGCATCTTTTGAAATTCTATTTTACAGTGGTTTCTCAGTGTAAGTGAGTCACGACTGCTTATCAGAATTTATGCTATTATCAGAGTATTTCTCCAGTAATCATAGAGTGTGAAAAGTCACCAAGAAAATATTTTGCTTTTCTAATGCATATTTACTTAATACCATCAATGCACTTGGGTCGTCCCTTCCATATTTTTATTCTAGATCTCAAAGGAGTACCTGATTTTATTCTTTTATCTCTTTGCATTTTCTTTTGATAAGTGAGGTTTATCAGCACTTAGTACATTCAGCAGTTTTACTAGTATCAGAACTTAACAGATGAGTAGCATTATTCTAATTTATGACTTAGTAATAAGATAAACAAAGTAAACTCAACTAAGCTCAATTATCAGAATTTGCTAGTGTCATAAGATTTCCACTGAAATAATTACTTCTTACATGGAATCATTTGTTTATTGAAGACTACTAGGTCAGTATCTAGCACAGTTATCCTCATAGGATTGAATAGTTACTTGAACAGACATATCACTTATCAGAGTTTAGAAACATATATCAGACAACAATCAGTACTTAAACGCGTATTTCAATTAATCACAGAATAAACAAAGAGATTACATTCTGTAAATACTGATCATAAAGTCTGATGCATCAGATCAAAACTAGACAGATTTAGAAAAAGAACCTGAAACCATTCCAAGTTCATTTACCAATCTTGTAAAAGTGGCTTCATATAGTGGTTTTGTGAAGATATCTGCTAGTTGTTGATCTGTTGGAACAAAGTGTAATTCCACTGTACCTTCATCCACATGTTCCCTTATGAAATGGTACCTGATGCTGATGTGCTTTGTCATAGAGTGTTGAACTGGATTACCTGTCATAGCAATAGCACTTTGATTATCACAGTAAATAGGGATTTTGAAATATGTTAACCCATAATCCAGTAACTAATTCTTCATCCAAAGAATCTGTGCATAACAGCTTCCTGCAGCAATATACTCTGCTTCTACAGTTGATGTGGAAATTGACTTTTATTTCTTGCTGAACCAAGAAACCAATCTGCCTCTAAGAAATTGGCAGCTTCCACTTGTGCTTTTCCTGTCAATTTTGCAACCTGCAAAATCTGCATCTGAGTAACCTATTAGTTTAAAATCTGATTCTCTAGGATACCATAATCCCAGAGCAGCTGTTCCTTTAAGATACTTAAAGATTCTTTTCACAGTTGTTAAGTGAGGTTCTCTTGGATCTGCTTGAAATCTTGCACAAAGACAGGTAGCATACATGATATCAGGTCTACTAGCAGTTAGATAGAGTAGAGAGCCAATCATACCTCTGTAGTCAGTAATATCTACTGATTTACCGGTATCCTTATCCAGTTTTGTTGCAGTGGCCATGGGAGTGGATGCACTTGAACAATCTTGCATTCCAAATTTCTTCAGCAAGTTTCTGGTGTACTTGGTTTGACAAATAAAAGTTCCTTCTTCATTCTGCTTAACTTGAAGGCCCAGAAAATAGCTAAGTTCCCCCATCATACTCATCTGATATCTTGACTGCATTAGTTTGGCAAACTTCTTGCAAAGTTTGTCATTTGTAGACCCAAAAATGATATCATCAACATAAATCTGGACCAGAAGTAAGTCCTTTCCATGGTTGAGGTAGAACAATGTTTTGTCTATTCTTCCTCTGTTGAATCCACTTTCCAGAAGAAACTGAGCTAAAGTCTCATACCATGCTCTAGGAGCTTGCTTAAGTCCATAAAGTGCTTTATCAAGCCTGTAGACATAATCTGGATGTTTGGTATCTACAAAGCCTGGAGGTTGTTCAACATATACCTCCTCCTCCAATTCTCCATTGAGAAAAGCACTTTTCACATCCATTTGAAAGACCGTAAACTTTTTGTGAGCAGCATAAGCCAAAAATATCCTTATGGCTTCTAACCTAGCAACTGGTGCAAATGTTTCATCAAAATCAATTCCCTCCTGTTGAGAATATCCTTTTGCAACCAGCCTTGCCTTATTCCTTGTAATTATGCCATCACTGTCAGTTTGTTTCTGAATACCCACTTTGTACCAACAACAGATCTATTCTTTGGTCTTGGCACTAGGGTCCAGACTTTGTTTCTTTCAAATTCATTTAACTCTTCCTACATTGCTTGCACCCAATCAGCATCTTGAAGAGCTTCTTCAACTTTCTTTGGCTCAGTCTGAGAGAGAAAAGAATTGTAGAGACATTCATTTGAAGTACCTGTTCTAGTTCTGACACCTGCATCAGGATTTCCAATTATCAAATCAGGTGTATGTGATTTTGTCCACTTCCTTGCAGATGGAAGGTTTTCTCTAGAACTGGATGCTCCCCCATGATCCATGCTATCTTCATTTTCATTTTCTGATGCTCCCCCTGAAACCATGCTCTCTGAGTTGGAGTCTTCAGTATTTAGATTTTCAGCACTATCAGAACTTGGCTTATCAGAACTTGACGAATCAGAACTTGAAGAGCCAGATGTATGTTCTGATGTTTCTTGAGCTGTGGTAGGATCTTGAGTATGCTCCCCCTGCATAGGTGCATCTTCCCTTGGCGTAGCCACCACAGTTTCAATAACATCAGAGTTTATTCCATTAGAGTTCACAGTATCAGGACTTAGACTGTCAGGATATTCAGTATCAGAATTTGATTCTTCATTTTCAAATCTCAGCTGATCGTGGTCAATGAAATCTTCAAGACCAGTAATCTTCTTGTCATCAAAAGAGACATTGATAGATTCCATGACCACTTTTGTCCTCAAATAATAGACTCTGAAGGCTTTTGTGGAAAGTGGATATCCAACAAAGATTCCTTCATCAGCTTTTAGATCAAACTTTGATAGCTGTTTAGGATGAGTCTTGAGAACAAAACACTTGCATCCAAATACATGATAGTATTTCAGATTTGGCTTCTTTTTCTTCACCATCTCATATGGTGTTTTTCCATACTTGTTAATGAGTGTTGCATTTTGAGTAAAACAAGTAGTCTGCACAGCTTCAGCCGTTGGAAGCTTTGCTTCTTCAAGCATTGTACGTGCAGCTTCAATGAGAGTTCTATTCTTCCTTTCAACAACTCCATTTTGCTGTGGAGTTCCAGGAGCAGAAAATTCCTGCTTTATTCCATGGTTTTTGCAGAACTCTTCCATTATCAAATTCTTGAACTCAGTGCCATTATCACTCCTTAAAATTTTCACAGAATCTTTGACCATTTTATCCAGATGTTTGACATGATCAATCAAGATAGATACAGTTTCACTTTTTGTGTGCAAGAAATACACCCATGTGTATCTGGTGAACTCATCCATTATGACCAACGCATACTTCTTCTTTGCAATAGACATGACATTTACTGGACCAAATAGATCAACATGTAGTAGATGATAAGGCTCAAGAATTGATGATTCAGTCTTGCTCTTGAATGAAGATTTTCTTTGTTTGGCCTTCTAACAGGAATCACAAAGACCATCAGGAGCAAATACTGACTTTGGCAGTCCTCTCACAAGATTTTTCTTGACCAGTTCATTTATATTGTTGAAATTTAAATGAGAGAGTTTCTTATGCCAATTCCAGCTTTCTTCAATTGATGCTCTACTCATCAGACAGATTGCAGAACCATCAGTACTTGTTGAAAGCTTAGCTTCATAAATGTTACCACACCTGTATCCTTTCAGAACAACTTTGCCTTTAGATTTACTCACAATTTCACAGTGTTCTTCAAAGAAATCAACATGATAACCTCTGTCACAGATTTGACTTATACTCAGTAGGTTGTGTTTAAGTCCTGAGACCAGAGCTACTTCATTAATTATGACATTTCCAAGATTGATATTGCCATATCCCAATGTTTTTCCAATGTTGCCATCTCCATAAGAAACACTTGGGCCAGCTTTCTCCACAAAGTCTGATAGCAGGGCCTTATTTCCAGTCATATGTCCTGAACATCCACTGTCCAGAACTAGAATATTTTTCCTGTTGCCCTGCAATCACAAAGACCACTAATTATTAGTTTTAAGGACCCAGACTTGCTTGGATCCTTTGGCCTTATTAAGTTTGTTAACATTTGCAGCGGATTTAGCATCAGAGTTTATGTTAACATTTTTCTTATCAGAACTTACACTATCATACTTTGAATCAGAATTTACATTAGAAGGAACAATGGAAACTTTCTTCAAAGAAGGTTTTATTTCATAATAATCATAGTATAAACTATGATATTCCTTACAAGTATAAATGGAATGCCATAAACTACCACAATGAAAACAAGGATTTTGTGGTTTGTATCTAACAGACTGACTCTTAACTCCTGATTTTGAAGGTAAAGAGTTAATATTCTTATTCTTCCTGCAAAAAGAAGCCAGATGGTTAGAACTTCCACAGTTATGACATGTTTTCCTAGGAGCATCAGGAATAGGTTTATAATTATTGCTTTTATTCACACCTTCCTTTCCATTCCTATTTTTCCTAGGTGATTTTACCTTGTTTGCATACTTAACATCTTTCAGCTTATGCTTAAGCTGCTTCTTTGTCATTAAGCCTATGTTCACTTCAGCTGTCTTTTCCTGTTTTAGTTTGTCAGAAGTTAATTCCTTTGTAACTTCTGATTTCTCATTTTCAGACTTTACAGTTACAAACTTAACAGGTTTTAACTTTGGCTTTTGCTTATCAACAGGCTTAATTTCTTCAGTTCCTTTATCATTCTTATCTTCTCCATAACCTAAGCCCTCTTTCCAGTTTCCACTACTTAGCAAATTTTGAGTTATTTTGCCAGAGTTAGTCCAAGTCCTGATAATCTCTCTTTCCTTTTCTAACTCAGTTTTTAGATATTCATTTTTAGCACTTCATCCCTAACATAAAAAGCATCATCTCTATCCTTCTGAGTTTGATGGAACATGACTAACTCTTTTTCTAAGAAATCATTTCTTTTCTTAAATGCAAGATTTTCAAAAGTTAATCTTTCACATGTTAAAGTTTGATCTCTATAAATAACAAACATGGTTTTAAGATATCTTCTCAACTCATTAATATCATCAGTATGAAAAGCATAAGTAGTCTGAGGTACCTTTGTTTCAGCAGCTTCAGAACTGCTCTCAACACTTTCTTTATCAGCATTTGCCATCAGTGCATAGTTTTCCTCACTTTCAGAGTCTGAGGTGTCTGTCCAGCTTTTCTGCTTTGTGACAAGAGCCTTGCCTTTGTCACCCTTTACCTTCTTGCAATCAGGAGATATGTGGCCTTTCTCACCACAGTTATAGCATTTAACATTGGTGTAATCTCCTCTGTCAGACTTTCCTCCTCTGCCTTCAGATCTTCTGAAATTCTTCTTATCAGAACTTATGCCTTTCCTGAAAAACTTCTTTCCCTTCCTGAACTTCCTGTATGCAATCTTTGTGATTCCTTTTACCATAAGAGCACACAGCTTCATCATCTCCTCATCAGCATCAGTCTCAGGCAAGCTTTCAGAATCTGAGTCATCATCACTTTCAGAACTTGATGACTCAGTTTCAGACTTTATGACAAGAGCTTTACCCTTGTCTTTCCTTGAGGAAGCTGCTTTGGGGAATTCTTCTTCAGCCTTAAGAGCAACTGTCCTTGACTTTCCTCCTTTCCTCTTGCTTCTTTGTTCCATCTCAAGCTCATGAGTCTTGAGCATTCCATAGATTTCGTCAAGAGTTGTTTCATCAAGATTGTAGTTGTCTCTTATTGTCGTTGCCTTCAAATCCCAACATTCAGGAAGAGCTAACAGGAACTTAAGGTTTGAATCTTCAAGATCATACTCTTTATCAACCAATGACAAATCATTCAAAAGTTTGACAAATCTATCATATAAATCATTCAATGACTCATTAGTCTTTGAGTCAAAGTGTTCATACTCTTGAGTGAGTATTGTCTTCCTGTTCTTCTTAATTGTGTCAGTTCCCTGACACCTTGTTTCCAGAGCATCCCATATCTCCTTAGCAGTCTTGCAGTTGATTACCCTGTTTGACATTACATTATCAATGGCACTATGCAGTAAGTGTCGTACCTTGGCATCCTTAGCAATTGATGCTATATCTTCAGTAGTATAATCACTCTTCTCCTTTGGTACGGTCTTTGCTACTTCACCTACAACTGCAACAGCGAGCTTGGTTGGTTTGTGAGGCCCTTCCTTGATTCTATCAAGGTATTCTGGATCTGTTGCTTCCAGGAACATGGTCATCCTTACCTTCCATATGGGATATTCAGATGGTCTCAGTATGGGAACCCTGATAGTCTCATACCGACTTTGAATTTGTGGCTTTGGAGGTTCTTCAGTTTTGGTAGGCTTAGTTGGAGTTTCTGTGTTAGACATGATTGTGTTTGGATCTTTAGTTGTATATGTGTTAATAGATTGGCTCTGATACCACTTGTTAGGTCACACACACTGTAGAGGGGGTGAATACAGTGTATAATACAATCAAATCGAACTTTAATATATTAAGTAACAGAAAACAAACTTTATTGAAACAATAAACTCTGTTACAGTATGGAACTGTTACCTCTCAGTGATGAACAAATATCACGAAAGCTGCTAGGGTTACAATGAATAAACTTCTCGAATATATGATAACACTTATAGTGTAAACCCTATGTCTGTGTTTATATACTACACAGTTACAAGATAATCGCTAATTGATATGGAATATAATTCTGCTTCCTAAAATATATCAATCAGATATCTTTTCTTCCAAGTATTCCATTCTTCACGGAATTCCTTCTTCATGCATATCTCTTTTTATGTTTATCTCGATCTTCTTTCCTTTAATCAGCTACTGTCCTTCTCTAATCATCCTTCAGCACTTAAGTTCTGATATCTAACTTCTGATAATTATCTCCTGATAATATAAGTACTGATATCCTTAAGTCCTGACTTCCAGTATAAGTACTGATCAACAGTTAAGTACTGATTTGTCCTGTTAAGTAAGATCTGAAATCTAAACATACATTATATTAGCCATGACATTATCAAATATATCTAACAAAAGCATATTGAAATGTGTACAAAAGTCAAAGCGATAAATAAAAAAATTGAGGGAGTACAATTCTAGATCGAATATGATTAGAGATTTAACAAAGTGTTAATATAATGTATTATGTTGTTCTATTACTATTAAAACACCAAAATAAGATACAGTGATATAACCATAAATAAAATATGATTAAATATTCTGCTATATATAGTTGTAATAATATAATTTCGCATCTGTATAATTCTCAGTGTTTGCATATTTGTTGTAATAATATTACAACAAACTATCAAAAATTAAAACAATATTGCAAAATCATAAATAACAATATATCGTGCATCTTACGTGATATAAGCTAGTATCTCTTAAAAATCATTGAGATGAATTACTAAACAACTTTGTTGGCTTAATCCTGCAAATACGACTCTTATAAAATTTATCTGACATGTCTGAAAAGTTGAAACCTCTCAAATTCAGCCACAAATATATAAGAACTAGTGTAAAAGCCCGTACGAGGCATGAGTTTGTATTTTTATCAAAATATTATCTCGAACGAACTTGCACCTATTAAAAAATTAATATTTGAATGCAGTAAATGATTATTTTAACTGTATTTTATATTCATAAAGCAATTACGTAATAATGAATAATATATTTTATAAATTTAATTATATTTTATAAAAATCTAATAAATAAATATGCAATGAAAATGAAATAATATAAAGGTTGTATTGTCTTATTAAATTTTCTTTTCATACAAACAGATAACTTAAGTGGTTAAAACTTATTTTTATTATAAAGTTCGATTCTCGCTCACCCCGATAATTTTGAGTAGATACTTAGTTTAAGGTATATAACTAAATTACTAAAAAATATTAAAACTATATTATTACAAAAATACTTTTAATTTGTGTGTAACTATATGTATCGGGTCACTTCGGGGTCAAGAAGTGTTATCCGATTCCCGATCCCATCCCGCACCCCGAATGAAGATTCTATTATTTTCTAATCCTCACCCGAATGGAGAATCCCCTAAAAATAAATTTTTTATAAATTAATATGTTTTTATAAAAAAAATCTACTAATTTGTATTATACAAAAATATTATTAATATCTCATATTTTTAAAATCAAATCATATGAAATTTAGACAAATATTTGAAATTATAATTTGAAAAAAACTGATCAACAAAATTTAGATAATTTTAAGAATAAAATAATATTTTATTAATAATTTATATAATAATTAATTTAATATAATATATAAATATGTTAGTATATAGATACATATAATCGAGGTCGGGGATATGGGCGGGGATACACTAATCCTATACTCTACTCGATCCCCGAAATTTTATAAAACCTTTCTGAGGTCCTGCCCGCCCCGAAAACATTTCAGAATCCCCAACCCAAACAGGGTGGGGATCGATCGGGGTCAGGAGGGATGGCATTAATGCCCATCCCTATTTGCTTTGTTGAGATTAAAAAAATGAAGAGTGAAAAAAGAGAGCATATTCGTTACTAATTCGTCTCACTTTTCAGTTGTTAACATTTAGGTTGACTTAGTGTATTTATAAATGTGAGATGAAGGAAACAAATTGGAAAAAATGTGAGTAAATTAATTAGAGTGTGGGACATTTTGGAACTAATAAAAAATTGACATTCTCTCTTAGAAGATACTAACAAATGAAGTACACTCAGAAATATCATAATAAAAAATAAATTTTCCAAAATAAGGGTGTAAAAATGAATATTGTCTAATTTAATAAAACTTTCACCACTTTTCTTATTTTGGAAATATACTTAATCACAAATAATGAAATGCACTATATTTAATATATTATTTATAATAAATCAAATTTTAGTATTTTATTTTTCTATGTCACTGCCCGACAAACACAAATCATTGTTCTAAAACTAGAAAGTTTTAGCCAAGATATCGATCGGGTACACATAATTAAACTTATTCATAAGCTGATTTTTCATTAGTCGAATAAAACCCGATTTTGAGTCAAACTCGGGTCAAACTCGTATATACTCGGATTAAACATTAAGAAGTCTAAAAATAAATAGAAGTTAAAAAAAATATTGAACCAAACACAACTACCTAATTATTTAAGAGTCTTAGAAAACTTACTCACTCATCTTGCCGTGTACTTTATATATGCTCGATTTTGTACAAAATTAACATTTTTACCACCATAATGATGTATAATTAATATTTTTTTATGTATATTGTTTAGGATGGTTTCATCTTTAAAATAATATGTAATTTTCTATATCATACATATCTATACTAAGGGCATCTCCAATCACATCTTTATATGCCATATTACTTCATTTCTTACTTTATATATAAAGTTATGGGACTCTAAAGATGCATTACCCTATTTTTATGAATAAAGGAAAGCACTTTGCAATTCCAAATTTGAAGTTACAGTGTAGATATGAATATATTGGTCTTGTAATAAACCTTCTCACATTTCTATATCATGTAGGTTCAACTCTCAATGCATTTTAAAATTATTTAATTACTGTACATAGTGAAAAAGTAGATTTAGAGTAAAATTTGAACGAATGATAGAGATGAAATGGTAATATAAGAAAAAAGGTGAAATTTGAAGATAAAATTATTTTAAAATAGATTTAATATATTTGATTTTTTATCCGAGTACTCATTCCAAGTACTCCCGGATTCAATCGTATACTTTTGACTCGATAAACACACAAGTCAAACTAAATAAAATGGACTTATGATTTTTTTGAAAAATAAAAAATATATTTAATATATATATGATATATATATATATATAATTTATATATGTGTGTGTTTCTAACTACAAAATTGAAATTGCAGCTATACAATTGTATAATCTCTCATTTTATTTATTCAAAAGTTAAAATTGTTAAAAAGGAGAAAATATATTTTTTTAACAACACTTTTAAAATAAAATCAAAATTCATTATAGCACCAAAGTTTTAAGATAAAATTCAGTCACATGTTCGATTCTTGATATCAACACAATTTCAATACATTTTTTGCTTAAATAACAAAGTGGTGACATTTTTTAAATTTTAGAATAAAACTGCAAAAACTAAAAAGGCAGAGTCACTTAATAATATAAACCAACATTTTATTCACTAAAAAGTTAAAGTATTAAAAATAGGATTTGATATGTGAGTAGGAGATAAGAGGTTCGATTTCTATTAGATACACCCATTTTACTTAAATTTAAGAAAAAATGTGTAGATATGGCATTTTTATAATTTTTCAATATAAAAGGGCAAAAACGTCATTTCACAGCCATTAAAATGACTCTTTAAGATGGCCACATGAATTAGTTTTTAAAGTTAACTTTTTAATTTATTTAATTTTTTTATCCTAGTACTCATTACAAGTACTCCCAAATTAAAAAGAATACTTTTGACCCGATAAGAACAAAGTCAAACTGAATTAAATGGAATTAAATTTTTTTGAAAATAAAACATAAAAAGGTATAAGAATATTCAATTTTATAAAATATATATTATAAAAATTATAACATAATTGATATAAATGTGTGTGTGACTACAAAATTTTAATTGCAGCTATATAATTATATAAACTATCATTTTATTTACTCAAAAAGTTAAAATTAAAAATGTAGAAAAGATAAGTTTTTGTAATAAAATCAAAATTCATTATATCGGCATAGTTCTAAGATAAAATTAGTTCGATTGTTGATACCAACATAATTTCAATACATTTTTTGCTTATTTAACAAAGTGGAGGCATTTTTGAAATTTTAGAATAAAACTTAGATAAATAATATAAACTAACATTTTATCACTATAAAGTTAAAGAACTAAAAATGGAATTTGATAAATGGATAGACTGTGGCTTATCTAACAAAAATTTTAATTTGCACTCAAAAACATGTAAGTGACAAGAAATTTTTGAGCAAGTGATAAGGGCTTGATTCCTATTGTATTCACCAATTCTACTTATTTTTAACAAAAAATTTATAAAAATAACATTTTTATAATTTTTTATAAAATAAAAGGACCAAATCGTGATTTCACCGTCATTAAAATGACTTTTTAACCCTTGGTTATATATATATATATAATTTATAATTTATAATTGGAAAATATTTTAAAAATATTTTTTACTTTATTTAATACTTTTACAGTAATTTCGTAATATCACATTTGATTCTCATAAACCAAATATTTTATTAAAATATATATAATAAAAATTGATTAAGTATCCATATGATAAAATGCCTTCAATAATTTTAAATTTGTAAAAATATTTTAATATATTTTTTATTACAATTTGATAAATACTAATTTATTTTTACAAATTTATGAGTTAACCCTCGTTTATTTGTTATAACCTTGGATCAAGCTAAACTTAAGTACATAATTATATATATTGGTTTATCGTATATTGATTTAATAATATTTTATAACTAACTCAAGAATTATATATTATTGAAGATGTAAATTTAAACTCATATTAAATCAAATTTACTACATTATAAATTTGTATATTTTATTTAATTATGTAATTAATAAAGTGATAATATTTGAAGTGACTATAATATATATTCACACGCATATATTACTTTTAATACCAAAATATTATTGAAAATGGTATACATGTTAATTTTTAAAAATGTCCCCGAATTGTTCAAATATTTAGTTTTTATTTAGCAGATTGATTGATATAACTTTATGTTTCAGTTTAATATAACTCATAAAATCTTGTTATAAACACACCTTTTTTTATTTTAATTCAATAGTTCTTTGCATTTTTATAAATTACAAAGAGAGCGTAGAATATTTAACCAATGAAAATATCTTTTACCTTTGCAAAATCTTATTTTTCAAAATCTTGACCTAGTTATTAACATCTAGAATGTACATGGACAACTAGATATATCAAAATTAATAAAAAAAAGACATGTTGTTTGTTATGGATAAAAAACTAAGGTTATTATTTGCTGTATTTATTACTAAGATTCGGGAGCTCAAGGCCTTTAATGGCTGCTTTCGTGTTTCGTGGCTCAAATCTGCCTTTACGAGATGCCTACGTATCTCTGTATATTAGAGAATCAAGCCAAAAAACGTAGTTCTGATTTGTGGGGTGAGACCCCTTATATAGATGTTGGTGGTCCTTGAATTGGACTTGGTATAGGAGACTTGGTGGGCAAGTCTCATAATTAGAATGGACTTTGGAGTCCTAGATAGTAGGAAACTGATTCCTTATCCTTTTAGGTCCCCTTGAGGCTTATCTATAAGGATTTATATCCTTATCAGGACTCTTCTCAACAGCTGATTTTTCCCTTATTAATTAATTACGAAATTAATTAATAATCAGGGCTTTTGGGCCTTTTTTATTCGACCAGACCTGATCTGGTCCATCAGGCTTAACCTTTCTGGTCTGAATATCATACATCTTCTTACTGGGCCTAGCAGCCCATTAATAATAAAATCAGGATTTATTTATCCCTATCATTTGCCCCCCAACTTTTGGGAAACATTGATTAGGTTTCGCAGAAGTTAAATCTATTCGTTCCCTTACAGGGTTTCGTTTTTGCGTAAAGTGTGGAGCGACCTACACATTTACAATGAATCTTCCTTTTATTCAGAAATTATCTTAATTTCCAGGAATTTTTCCTAATTTTCTGGGATTTTCCCTAATTTTCTGGGATTTTTCCCTTAATTTCTGGGATTTATCCTTATTTCTGAAAATATTAACACTTTTCAGAAAATATTCAAGGAATTTCCTTATTTTTCTGGATTTTTTTCCCTAATTTCTGGGATTTATCCTTTAATTTTCTGGATTTTTCCTTATTTCTGAAAATATTAATACTTTTCAGAAAATATTTAAGGAATTTCCTTATTTTTCTGGATTTTTCCCTTAATTTCTGGGATTTATCCTTTAATTTTCTGGATTTTTCCTTATTTCTGAAAATATTAACACTTTTCAGAAAATATTCAAGGAATTTCCTTATTTTTCTGGATTTTTTCCCTAATTTCTGGGATTTATCCTTTAATTTTCTGGATTTTTCCTTATTTCTGAAAATATTAACACTTTTCAGAAAATATTTAAGGAATTTCCTTATTTTTCTGGATTTTTCCCCTAATTTCTGGGATTTATCCTTTAATTTTCTGGATTTTTCCTTATTTCTGAAAATATTAACACTTTTCAGAAAATATTTAAGGAATTTCCTTATTTTTCTGGATTTTTCCAGGATTTTTTTCTTCCCTTTTTCTTCCTTTTTTCTTCCTTTTTTCTCTCTCTCTCTTTTTTTTTTATACAGATTTCGACCAGGAATCCATTCGACCAGGATCCTGGTCGAATTAACCTTCAGATTGCCCTGGTCGACAGGGTTTCGAGCAGAATGCTTTCGACCTCAATTCCTGGTCGAATTTCGGCCAGGATTTTCACCCCCTTTTTTCCTTTTTTCCTTTTTTTTTTTGTCGACTAGGAATTTTTGTCCCTTCCGGTCAGGATTCCTGTGTTTCAGACCGAATTAACCATCTTTCTTGCCTTGGTCGAAGTTATTTCGAGCAGGATTGGTTCGGCCAGGATTCCTTCGTATTTCTTGGTCGAATGGGTCTAAATCCTGATCGAATTAAGTCTGGTTTTGAGTCTTGATCGAATTCTATTCGACCTTAAGCATTTCGATCAGGAATTCTTATGATTTCTGGTTGAGCTGGGTCAAGAAGCAGGGTTAAAAACTATTCCGGTATTTTCGACCAAGAATTTTGGTCAGAATTTTTTTCTTGACCGCATTAGCCCCTTTTTTCAGCCTTGGTCGAAGGAAATTCGACCTCAATGCATTCAGCTAGGATCTTGGTGCAAGTCCTCCTCGAATGGGGTCAAGAGTTCAGAATATATTTGTTTTGACCTTGACCCATTTGACCTGGGCCCTTAATTTGGGCTAAATTTTCTGGGACCAACCCTTCAATGGGTTTTTAGTTGATTGGGCCCCTCCCTTATTGGGCTAACTTTTGTTTTTAACTGGGCCTAATATAAAGGCCTTTTTACCTGGGCTTTTTAAACACTTTGGGCCCTTAACTGGGCTTGATTTTTTCAAGATTTTTCTAGAATTGGGCCTTATTTCTGAGCCCAAATTCCAAACTCTTCTAATATCTTTCTGGATTCTTCCAGAATCTTGAAAAAACTCAAGTTTTTCTTTTGATTTTAACTAGAATTCTCTGGATTTTTCTAGAAAATCTTCTAAATTCTTTCAATATTCTATAGGACATTCTACAAGGTTCCTGAACCTGGGCCCAAATGGGCTTTCCTAGGCCCATTTTCCCCTCTTTTCCTCCTATATAAAGGTGGGGGGGAGTGTATCACTCACACTCTTCACTCCTCATTTCATACACTTCTCAAATTCTCCAATCTTTCTCCTCCCTTAGCTCCCAGCCTTCTTTTCCAATCTCTACTAAATGGCTGACAAGAGTTCCGAGAGGGCGGCCAAGATAGCCTCGGCTTCAAAACGAGGTAAGGATATCGAGATCCGCTCTTCATATATGTCTTTAATTGATATGATTAACACTAGGGGGGATGAATATCCCTCCACTGCTCATCTCGACTCTTTTAATCATTGTAATACTTGGCACAACATAGATTTCAATAAACTAAATGCTCGTTATAACGTCCTTCCTCCTCTTAGATTAGTTCCAGTCTCTGGTGGTGATCGTACTTGCCACTGGAGACCCGATACTCTCTTCATTTACACGGATGCCCTTAATGTTGGGCTTAGGTTTCCTTTTCACCCCTTTATTCCTCATCTTTTGGCTGATTTACAAATCAACCCGTGTCAGCTTCCTCCAAATGCCTGGAGGAACATTCTATGTTTTATGGTCTGCTGTCTTAGGGAGGGCTTTCCTCTTTCTGTAGCTGTTTTTAGGAAAGTCTTTCAGTGTTACAATAGTTCTTCCAGTATCTGCGGCTGGGTCTATGTCAAGCAAAGGCCCAAAAGCAAACATATCTTTAACAGCGCCTCTATTCCTGATAATAATCAAAATTGGAGGAATAGTTTCGTCGGGTTACGTTGGGAGAATGGTGACTGGGGCACACTTTTTCGATCTTCCTTTGGGAAGGTTAGTGATGGTAGCCTCAAATCCATTCACTTAACTCCCGAAGAAACTATTATTTATAATGGGCTTACTCAGGATGATGGCACGACCACCAGCTGGACTCTCCTAGAGGAGTTTTCCCTGATTCATGTGGGACTATCCTCTGTTTCTCAACAGGGTATTTTTCTTCCCTTCTCAATTTCACTTCATTTCATGCATTATTAACATCACTTATTTTGTCCTTTGCTTTATTTCAGCTGCTAAGGAGATTAACGAGGACAATGTTCCTTTGGTTGAGGAGACAGCTAGGATGAAAAAAGCTCGGCTCGCAGGCCTAGACACCCGGGGAAAGGCCACGGAGCCTAGCTTTTTGAAGAAGCAGAAAGAGCCTATAGGGGAGGCTTCAACTGAAGGAGCTGGGGGCCATAGTGCTCCTATTACTGCCGCTGCCCCTACTGCTGCTGCCACAGGCGCCTTTCAGCCTCTCTGGGGATTCCGCCGAGGGGACACCGTGGTTGGTTCAACGAAACACGCATGGGATTGGTCCTACTATAGTGTGACTCCAAAGGAATTCACTGACGTGGTGGCTACCCCTGACCTTGAGAGGATTAAGCTCATGGGAGCCCAATCTCTGGCTTCGGTATGCCTTTTCTCTTTTGAACTTATCTTTCATTCTTGTAGCGTTTTCTCGCCTTATACTTTGTTGATTGCTTTGTTTCAGTCTAACGCCTATTTTCAAGGCGCGGTGAGGCAAGCCGAATCATGGAAGCGGGCTTCTGATAAGGCCGACAATGCCCTTAGGAGGCAACAGAAGAAGTATGCTGCCCTGGAAAAGAAGCTCAAGCGCAAGGAGGAAGAACTCGGAGAGTCCAACGCCGAGCTGGTGGTACTTCGGGCGGAGAAGGATAAAGCAATAGACAACTATCTGGACTCGGAGGAGTTTACCCAATCCATGAGGATTAGGGACGATTCAGTCTTTCCCGGGTTTTTTAGGACTGGTTGGGACACGGCCCTTGGGACCGTGAACGAGGCTTGTCCTGACATTAACCCGGCGGACTATATCTGCCCTGATGACGAGGCTTTACTACAGAGGTTTCGTACCCGAGTAGTTGTCTCGGATCATGTTCCTCAGGATTCACTCCTTCCTCCTCCCGAGTCTTCTTCCAGACCTGCTGAGGACGACAGCTCTTCCTCCTCCTCCGAGACGACGGAGACATCTAGCGAGAGCGGAGAGGATGATGATATGGACGCCGAGGGCACCTCAGCTTCTTAGAGCATTTTCAGCCCTGCATGGCTTGTTTTATTGTATTGACTTAATTGTATTCAAAACTTATTACCCTTCGGGGCTTATATTTTATATGTTGCTTTTCTTGCCTCTTTCTGTTTAATATGCATTTGAGCCTTAAACATCCTTGGATTGAAATAATTTCAAACTCTTTAATATGAAGTCTGGTTTTTCAAAACCTTACATAGCATGGGTTCGACCCTAATCAATAATAACTAGACAATGTAAATTCTACTGGAATATAAAATCCTACGCAAGCAAAGCTTCCAGGTGCTTTTAAACCTACTTGTCACAATGACAAGTGAGAATCGTACTTCGCCTATCTTACACGTAGTAAACCTTCAGGTTTTGTGCGTGCCAGGTCCTCGGGACTTCAAAACCATCCATAGTCTCGAGCTTGTAGGTTCCTCTACCTTGAACACTCTTGACTCTGTACGGCTCTTCCCAATTTGGGGCAAGCTTCCCTTTTTGTCCTACACCAGATGCTTCTATCTTCCTCAAGACTAGATCGCCTTGTTTAAAAAACCTTTCTTTAACCCTTAGGTTGTAGTAGAATGAAGCTTTTTTCTGATATTCTACTATCTTTGCATGTGCTTTATCTCGCACTTCATCAATTAAATCCAGGGCTAATCTCTGCCCTTCCTCATTTTCTTTCTCATCGAAAGCCTGAATCCTTGGAGAGGAATGTGATATCTCCACGGGAAGTACTGCTTCCGCCCCATATGCCAACATGAAAGGAGTTGCATCTGTCGTGACTCTACAAGTAGTCCTATAGGCCCATAATATGGGAAGTATCTCATCCATCCAATTATTTCTCGACTTTTCGATCCTCTTCTTTAGTCCATCCAGGATTATCCGATTTGCTACCTCCGCTTGCCCATTGGCTTGCGGGTGAGCCACAGAGGTGAACCGCAACTCAATTTCATTTTCTTCGCAATACTTCTTGAATTCCTCATTGATGAATTGTGTTCCATTGTCAGTGACGAGGATACGGGGAATTCCATATCGGCACATGATGTTTTCCCACAGGAATTGTGCAACTTGCTTAGTTGTGATTTCGGCCAAAGGTTTGGCTTCGATCCACTTGGTGAAATAATCAATGGCTACAATCAGAAACTTCCTTTGTGTCGTGGCCATAGGAAAAGGCCCTAGAATATCCATCCCCCACATTGCAAAGGGAATAGGCGAGTTGATAGAGGTCAGCATCTCGGGGGGTTGTCTAACAACTGGTGCATGCTTCTGACAGCGATCACACTTCTTCACATATTCTTTGGCATCAGCCATCATTTCTGGCCAATAGAAGCCTAAACGGGTTATCTTATGAGCTAAGGCCCTGCCCCCCAAGTGTTGTCCACAAATACCTTCATGCACTTCCTCAAGAGCCAAGCGTGCCTCATCGGGCCTGAGACACCTTAAGTAAGGAACCACGAAAGATCTTTTATACAGAATCCCATCTATCAAAGAGTACCTTAGTGCTCGAACAGTTAACTTTCGTGCTTCAGCTGCATCGCTTGGCAACCATCCGGTTTGAATGTGAGCCTTAATGGGATCGATCCATGACGTCCCCAGGCCTATGGGAGCCACAAGCTTAACATCTATGCTTCGCGTCTTTAAAACACGGAAGTATACACTTCCTGAACTTTCTTCTATCTCAGATGAAGCAAACTTTGATAGCGCATCTGCCTTAACATTTTCTTCCCTTGGAATGTGTATGACATTCATTAAATTGGGTCATCACAGCTCTTACTAGGCGGACATACTTAGCCATCGTATCATCCCTTGCCTCAAATTCTCCCTTTACCTGGGATATGATCAGCTTCGAATCTCCACGGACCTTTAAATTTTTGACTCTAAGTGTCCCAGCTAGACCAAGGCCAGCTATCAGGGCTTCATATTCTGCCTCATTATTTGTGGTTGGGAAGTCTAGCTTCATAGCATACTCAATTAAGAACCCATCAGGGCTTTGCAAAACCAATCCTGCTCCACTGGAGTTTGTTTTTGATGCTCCATCAAAATAGAGAACCCAATACTCTTTATCATCCTTCTCTTTGCTTTCATTATCAACTCCCTTGTCTTGAGGTATGGTATCTTCCTGCCCCCCGACTTCTTGGTTGGGTATGGTACATTCCACCACGAAGTCAGCTAGTGCCTGGGCTTTTATCGCCGTACGTGGCTTATACTTGAGATCGAACTCTCCCAGCTCTATTGCCCACTTAATCAATCTCCCACTTGCCTTGGGACTGTGAATGATGTTTCTCAGGGGCTGATTCGTTAGCACCTCAATCTGGTGAGCCTGAAAATAAGGACGCAGCTTTCTCGAAGCCATTACCAAGGCTAGAGCGAATTTCTCAATAGTTGAATAATTTAACTCAGCTCCATGCAAAATTTTGCTGACATAGTATACGGGTTTCTGGACTTTCAGTTCCTCCTTAACCAACACCGCGCTCAAGGCGCTCTCTGAAACAGCCAAGTACGGAAATAAAACTTCATTCAGAACTGGCTTGGCCAACAACGGGGCCTGGCCCATATACTTCTTTAACTCTTCAAATGCCTTCTGATTTTCCTCACTCCATACAAAGTCTTTGATGTTCTTTAGTGACTTGAAAAATGACAAGCACTTGTCTCCTGACTTGGAGATGAATCGTCCTAGCGCAGCAACCCTTCCTGTGAGCTTCTGAACATCCTTGATAGTTTTTGGAGGTTCCATGTCCAGGATTGCCTTTATTTTATCGGGGTTAGCCTCAATTCCCCTCTTTGAGACCATCAATCCCAAGAATTTTCCAGATCCTACTCCGAAAGCACACTTCGTAGGATTCAACATCATCTTGTGGTACCTCAGGACCTCAAAAGCTTCCCTCAAATGGGTTATGTGATCGGTCTTTACTAGACTTTTGACTAACATGTCATCAACATAGACTTCCATAGTCTTACCAATAAGATCCTTAAAAATTTTGTTTACCAACCTTTGATAGGTGGCTCCTGCATTCTTGAGACCAAATGCCATAACAAGATAACAATAAACACCAAAGTCAGTGATAAATGATACCTTTGGAATGTCAGCCTTATGCATTTTGATCTGGTTGTATCCGCTAAATCCATCCATGAAACTCAGCATCTCATGTCCAGCAGTGGCATCAATCAAAGTATCAATTCTCGGTAACGGAAAACAATCTTTGGGGCATGCATCAGTCAGATCAGTGAAGTCTATACACATCCTCCACTTTCCATTAGCCTTCTTCACCATTACAGGGTTAGCTAGCCACTCCGGAAATTGGATCTCCTCAACGAAACCAGCTTCTAAGAGCTTTTCTACTTCCTGTTTTATAGCCTCTTGTCTTTCCGGGGCAAAATTTCTTTTCTTTTGTTTCACTGTCTTCCGGCTTGGATCTACGTTTAGCTTGTGAGTAATTAACTCCGGGTCTATGCCTGGCATATCAGCTGCTGACCATGCAAACACATCACTATTTTCTTGCAAAAATTTCATCAACTTCCCTCTAAGGGGCTCCTCTAATGTGGCTCCAATGAAAGTCTTCCTCTCAGGATCCTTGGGGTCTAAAGGGACCGAAACCAGGTCTTCAGCTGGCTTTCCTCTCTTCTCGTCGTTTTCTCGAACATCCATATCTTCAATAGAAAGAACTTGTCCCCCGACTCCGTCCGCCCTCAAAGAGGCCACATAACAGCTTCTAGCCATTTTTTGATCTCCTTTCTCTTCTCCAATCCCATTTCGGGTGGGAAACTTCATGACTGAATGGTAGGAAGAGGGGACTGCCTTGAAGGCATGTATCCCTGTTCTCCCCATGATAGCATTATAAGTTGAACTAGCCTTTACCACCATGAAATCCAGCATTTGCGTTGCTTGCCTTGGCTCCGTACCTATGGTGGTTGGTAATTTGATTATCCCTTCTACAGGACACTCTACTCCAGCAAATCCATATATCGGCATGTCGGTTGGTGTTAACTGGGAATCGTTATACCCCATCCTTAGAAAAGCGTCATGGAGCAAGATATCCACAGAAGCACCATTATCAACAAGGACCCTCTTGACCGGGCTGTTTCCTATTATCGGTGTTATGACCAGTGGGTCGTCATGAGGAAACTTGACTCCCTCTAGGTCAGAATCATCAAAAGCCAATGTTACTTCTGTCCTGGCCCTTTTCGGGGCTTCTCCTACAATATGCATAACCTCTCTAGTATATGCCTTTCTGGAATTTTTGGACAATCCAGCAGCAGTTGGTCCTCCAAAGATCGTGTTTATCACATGCCCTCGAGGTCTCGGCCCTCCATAAATGGCGTTTATAACTGGTCCTCTAGGCTGGGGATTTCGCCCCTGATCGTCTTGGTCCCTCCTACGATCTTCAAAGTTCTTCCTTCCACTATTATTCCTGTCCCCTCCTTCTCCAGTGTATTTGTTCAATCTTCCTTTTCGAATGAGGAACTCAATTTCATCCTTCAATTGCCTACACTCATCGGTGTCATGGCCAACATCTTTGTGAAACCTGCAGTACTTGCTCTTATCTAGCTTGGCAGGATCAGCCTTCAAGGGCTTAGGCCAGCGAATATCTCTGTCTTTCTCAATCTCCATCAAAATCTGACTTCTAGGAGCGTTCAGCTTAGCATATTCAGTGAACTTTTGCCCAGGTCCTCCCTTCTTGGGGGCTGAATCAGGATTTTGTTCGGTTCTAGGATACTTGTCCTTAGCGATATACTCCAGATCAGTTTTTCGCTTCTTGCCTCCAGTGGGCTCATTACTTACTGCGGTCTTCCTCATGCTTTCTTCAACCTTGATATACTTCCCTGCCCTCTCCTGGAGCTGCAACATATTTTCAGGGGGACGTTTGGCCAAGGACATCTTGAAAAACTCATCCCTGGTTCCTTGTTGCAGTGCTATCATGGCTACCTTATCATCAAGGTCTGGGACTTTTAAAGCCTCATTTGTAAAACGATTTAGGTAGTCTCTCAAAGTTTCCTTTGCTCCTTGCACAATACTCATGAGAGATGCTGAACTTTTCTCATGGACTCTCCCACTGATGAACTGCTTAATAAAAGCCTGACTTAACTCCCTGAACGATCCAATAGAGTTTGGGGGCAAGCGACTGTACCATCTTTGAGCCATACCCGACAGGGTTTGAGGGAAGGCCCGACATTTTATAGCATCATTCACGGGTTGCAGCAGCAGTGCATTAGAGAATGTCCTAACATGATTTGCGGGGTCTCCCGTGCCATCATAGGCTTTGATAGTGGGCATCTTGAATTTCCTTGAGATATGGGCATTCATTATCTCTTCTGTGAAGGGCGGAGTTGGATCATCAGGATCTCCAAGGGGAAGTAGATTGCTTGGATCAGTTCTTGGGACAACAGCCCTTCTTCGCACCGGACCATCCAGGTCTATGACAGGAGGAGGATTTCTCCCCCTAAGAGGTATCTGGGGTCTGGCGGCCTGGTGAGCCTCCAAATCACGCCTCAGCCTTTGGATCTCGGCCTCATGAGCCCTGATCCTTTCCTGCACTTCTTGGGGATTCGCCCCTGGGGTGCTTTGAGGGTGTTGCCTTCCATCAGCCATTGGCTCTTTGCCAGGACGCCTCCTTCTCGGGGCCACTTCATCATCTGAAGATTCGGAGTCTCTTTCAGTGTAAGGACCAGAAAATTCCCGATCCTCTGGGATAGGACCCAAACCTCGTATATAGGGGGCGACTGCCCTCGTGCTTCGCTTCGCCCAGCATATCCGCTTCCTCCAACCTCAGGGTGAAGGGGCATCCCATAAGGGGGGTTAGTAGTAACAATAGTTGAATATTCATACCCGACGGGTCGAGAATTCACAGGTATATGTACTTGTTGAACTTGAGGATTCGTACCTTGAATAGTCGGGGGAGTTGTCCCCGTCTGGGCTTCCCCTTGAGCAGATGCATAAGTGGAGTGGGGAGGAATCTCCACGGTGGACGAAATCACCTGAGTTGTCCCGGATGGTGTTCCTTCCTCCAGAGCTCTAATTGTTCTCCGTGTTCTCGCCATGGTTGTTGTTGTGCTTTCCCACAGACGGCGCCAAATGTTATAGATAAAAAACTAAGGTTATTATTTGCTGTATTTATTACTAAGATTCGGGAGCTCAAGGCCTTTAATGGCTGCTTTCGTGTTTCGTGGCTCAAATCTGCCTTTACGAGATGCCTACGTATCTCTGTATATTAGAGAATCAAGCCAAAAAACGTAGTTCTGATTTGTGGGGTGAGACCCCTTATATAGATGTTGGTGGTCCTTGAATTGGACTTGGTATAGGAGACTTGGTGGGCAAGTCTCATAATTAGAATGGACTTTGGAGTCCTAGATAGTAGGAAACTGATTCCTTATCCTTTTAGGTCCCCTTGAGGCTTATCTATAAGGATTTATATCCTTATCAGGACTCTTCTCAACAGCTGATTTTTCCCTTATTAATTAATTACGAAATTAATTAATAATCAGGGCTTTTGGGCCTTTTTTATTCGACCAGACCTGATCTGGTCCATCAGGCTTAACCTTTCTGGTCTGAATATCATACATCTTCTTACTGGGCCTAGCAGCCCATTAATAATAAAATCAGGATTTATTTATCCCTATCATTGTTTTAGCTACTGTACAGTATAAAAAATATTAATAAGATATATACATGACGAATATAACGTTGACAATAGTTATTGTATAATTTAATAATAATTTTAATCCTAATTTTCTTAATTTAGAAATATATAACTTATAAAATAATAATACATGCTACATGTATTATGTTATTTATATTAGATCATATTTTAATATAAATCTTATGTATCAATCATTAATGTTGAAATTTGTTAGAAACTATTTGGTAGCTCTAACTATATTTGTTTTGAGTATACAAGACTTGTCTCATGTTCGTTTATAAATGATCAAAATATGGTGAAAAATTGATTCAAATAAAATAAAAATCCTAAATTGGAAGTTATTATATCCCTTCAGTTTTGGGTCTCATATTATTTTAATAAAATGAACCATGGCTGAACTTGGCTTATATTCAGATTTGATAAAATATCATTATAGAGATCAAGAATTGTATGCTTCGTTGTCAGATTGATTATGGAACCATAAATCCAAATTAAATTTTAACCGATACAGGACTATAACTTTTGTGTCATATAATTTAATATATTTATTTAGTAGTTATTTATTATAAAATATGTAATTTTTTTAATATTTGGCTGTTAAAGGTTTCTAGAGATTTCTGCTTTGTTAGCTCGTAATATTGGACACGGATTTGATGCATTATAGACTATTATGTTAGGATAAAAAATATATTATACATACTCGAATTTGGTTTATATTTGATTTGTAATACTCGAGAATAAATTATATTCAGATAAAATTATTTTAAATTCGAATTTGGATATTAAAAATTAATGATTTCAAATTTGAGTACTTTTTGAATAATCGTCTAACCCCAGAATAACTATAATGTCTGCTTCCACTAGTACAGAAAGGTCCTTCTGCGTACCACTTTTTGCATCGGTTGAATATAGAACCGACGCTTAGACACACTTCAAGCATCGGTTTTAACTTTAACTGACGCCTTAAGGCATTTGTGCATGATCTGTTGCGTCGGTTTTTTATACAACCAACGCTTTTGACAATCTGTAGCATCGGGCTGTAAAACGCCGACGCCTAAAATCCTATACAGCGTCGATCTTTATAATGCCGATGATATAGCTTCTACGTATAGCATCGGCATTTAAAATGCCAACGATGTAGGTTTGATTTAAAGCGTCGGCTTGTAAATGCCAACGCTACAAATTTGGTTTAAAGAGTCGGCGTTTAATTGCCGACGCTGGAGATTTGGTTTAAGTATCGTCTTTTGAATGCCGACGCTATAGGTTGTAATTTTTTAAAAATAATTTTAACAAAAAATTTAAATAATAGTAGGAAATTATTAAAATCATTAAAAAAGTAGGAAATTAAATATATAGGATATACTGAACTCTAAATTCTTTTAAAAGATAAAAGAAATTAAATAAAATAATTTTTTAATTACAAAAAAATTGACATTTCACCGAAAAATTCTAATAATAAATTAACTAATTAATTTAAATGTTAATAATTAGTAGATTTGAAATGTTACTTTTTAAATTTTAAAAATTAATTGAAATTTTAATTTTATATAAATAAACTTAGATGTTAAGAGTGGATAGTGCATACACTAATGAAAATACTCTATAATAAGTGTCTTTTTTGAAAAAATCTTCCATGTTAAATTTTTTTAATTAACATGAATCAAAATTTTCATTTTTACCTACACTAATTATAATATATTTTGATTTGAAAAATAAATACAAATTTATTAGTAAGCGAGTATAATATATAAAAAACGTTAATATTTATCGAATAAGCAAAATAAATAATAATAATGACAATTAATCATATAATTGTATAGAGAATAGATATTTACAAGTATTGTGCGATAATTAAGCTCCAATGGATCGAGTATTTGAAAAATATTTTGAAAAAAAAATTGAAATTAACTAACGTATTGCAAAGAAACTAATAAATAATATTTATTAGAGAAGAAACAATAAAATTTTGGTTGGTAGTCGGTTTGGTCATATTTATTATATTTAAAATAAAACACTTATCTGCATATTATATTTGAAATAGAAAAAAAATTAAAATAGAACACATGTGTTCATATTATATTTGAAATAGAAAATAATTTTTATTTGAAATAGAAATCAATCTAAAATTTAACACATATATGCATATTATATTTGAAATAGAAAACAATTTTTATTTTAAATAGAAAACAATTTAAAATAGAACATATATGTGTATATTATATTTGAAATAGAGAACAATTTAAAATAGAACATTTTTTTATATATAAAACAAAAAATCAATACCACGGAGAGATACAGACACCCAAACAGACACACCCAGTTATCTATATTCCTCGATACCCTATTCTGCTGCGAATTCGATACCCTATCCAACGAGGACAGAGGCGATCACTCATTAAAACAGAACGAACTTGAGGTAAATTAACAATACAGAGTCGTATGTATCTATGTATCTAGATATATAATTTGACTACAAACTGCTTGATAAAGGTCTCATGAGAAAAAAATCTGAATTTGAGATTCAAGGAAGTGTCTTGGTATGTATCTTGGTATATTAGTTGTAAATAGGGAAAAAACTAAGTTAAAGATTTGATCAGGAATCAAGACAGATAATTTTATTGTGGTTTTAGTTGTCAAGTAAGCAGTTTCTCAACCACTGTTTCTTAACAATGGTGTAATTAATAAGAAACATACAAAGTTGAGAAAATCTGATTGTCTTACATGAGTTTTTTGGTGTGTAGGAGTTCTCGTGGGAATTCTATACTTTAGTGTTAAATTATAATCTAATTGATTGAAAATACTAACTGAATATGAGTTTTTGATGAATTAAGTATATCTAGTCAAGGTTACTCGTAGATAGTTGTTGTGTTTGCAACGGTCTCTTATCTGTAGTTGCATGCCATGGTTTGGTTTCCTCTGCAAAGTGATTAGGAACTTGCATATTATCTACCTGATGTAGCTACATCTTGTGTCTACTTAGAGTGGCTTTAAAGCTGTGTACATCCTATTTAACCAGTGTTAAAAATATGGAAATAAATTACAAGAAAGCTATAGATGATATTAGATGGTTCTTTCATGCTAGTTTTATAATATTAGATGCTCATATTTTCTACACTTGTTGTTGTTACTAAACTTATTAGTCAATAAGCTCCAATAACACAAGCATGTTATAGACTCTGCGTAATCCCAGAGTGCTGCTATATTCCATTTCTCTTCCTTTCGTCACCATAATCATTTGCTCTTCAAAATCCCAGCTGACACCGGTTATCCAGTTATTTTTTGTATAAATCAGTGTAGTCAGATTGCCCAAACAGCTTGGAATAACTCCTGATAGTCTGTTCTCGGCCACATCTAGGATATGAAGTGTCGATACTTTGACAAATTACTTTTTTAGCAATATTCACAGTCATAGATGTCATAAAAACAATAACTAAAGCCATGGAAAACCTAGTGAATATAACTACAAATTTGGTTTGAAGTGTCGGCGTTTAATTGCCGACGCTGTAGATTTGGTTTAAAGCGTCGTCTTCTGAATATTGGCGCTATAAGTTGTGATTTTTTTAAATAATTTTAAGAAAAATTTTAAGTAATAAAAATTTTAAGAATAGTTATAAAATATGAAATAAAATTAATAAATTTTGGATGGGAAATTATTAAAATCATTAAAAAATAGTAGAAAATTAAATATCTATGATATACTAATTGGACTTTAAATTCTTTTAATATATAAAAGAAATTAAATAAAATAATTTTCTAGTTACAAAAGAATTGATATTTCACCAAAATTCTAACAATAAATTAACTAATTAATTTAAATGTTAATAATTAGTAGATTTGAAATGAAATTTTTCAATTTTTGAAAATTAATTGAAATTTTAATTTTATATAAATAAACACACAGGTGTTAACAATCAGTGGATAATGTACTAATGTAAATACTCCCTCAGCCAGGTCCATAATACATGTCTTTTTTGAAAAAATCTTCCATAATAATTTTTTAAACATAAATCATAATTTTTATCTTTACCTACATTAATTTTATTATATATTATAATGAAAATTAATCATATAATTGTGTAAAGAAATTATATGTACAAGTATTTGTGCGATAATTAATCTCCAATGGAGTATTTTTAAAAAAATATGATTTTTATTCTATTTGAGTTCATTATTTTGTTTGAGTTTATTGCTTAAAAGTATGATTTTATACCTTATTACCCATTGCAAATATTAGACATCCGGTGGGAAATATGTCTTCTACTATGTTTGTATGTATTATTTGGTGAATTTTGTATATTTATAATATAAATTTTTCTTGTTTGTATAGTGCATCTGATTGTCAGTCTTAGTGTATGTGCTATGCCATCATCGTATGCCAACCAACTACCTATTCTAATACTATACATTTAAGCATAAAGTCTAAATTTAGTCTAACAAAAATGATATATTAATAAATGTTGCCTTGTCTTTTGAATATTTTTTAGAAATCTAAAATAGATCGTCATACATGGATGTACAAAATACCACGTATATCACAAGAGTATATTGATGGAGTTGACAAGTTCATTGAATGTGCGGAGCTAAATATAAAGAAAAAGAAAATGGAATTAGGAAAAGAAGACATGATCACCTGTCCATGTCATGATTGTTTTAATTTAAAAAAGTATCTGAGTGCTATGACAGTGTGTGATCATCTATTTCGTCGTGGTTTCATGAATGATTATAATAAGTAGATTTGGCAGGGCGAAGGAATATATTCTAAAAATACAAATAAACCTGATGATGATTATGGAAGTAGTAGAGATAGTATTCCTCTCAATAAAGAAGATGATGAGGAAAATGATATGTTTGATGAGATGATCCACGATGTTGAAGCTCTTTTAATGCACCAACCGAAAGTTCTCGAGTACTTGGTTGATGATTCCAAAAAACTTCTCTATCCAGGGTGCACTCGGTTTACTAGGTTATCAACAACCTTGAAGTTGTGTAAGCTCAAAGTAAAGAACGGGTGGAGTGATAAGAGTTTCACGGAAATTCTAAAACTTCTATCAAAAATGCTTCCTCCAAATAACGAGCTTCCCACTTCCACCTATGAGGCAAAGAAGATACTGTGTCTGATGGGTATGAATGTAAAAAAGATACATGAATATCCTAATGATTGTGTATTGTTTCAAAATGAGCATGAACATCTACACACATGTCCAAAGTGCGGAGTCTCTAGGTATAAGCGGGAGGGAAGTAATTCTTCTACTAGTCACAAGAAGAGGCCCCCTGTGAAGGTTTTACAGTATTTTCCCATAGTGGAATGATTTAAACGTTTGTTTACAAATGTCAATGATGCAAAGCTTATGAGGTGGCACATGGAAGGAAGAAAATCAGATGGGATGCTCCGAGACTCTGTTGACTCTCCACAATGGAGAACTATTGATCAAAAGTTCTCGGAATTTGGTCAAGAAGCTATAAATCTTCGACTTGGACTTTGTACAGATGGCATGACCCATATCGCACTCTAAGCTCTCAACATAGCACTTGGCCAATTCTTCTAACAATTTATAGCTTGCCTCCTTGGTTATGCATGAAACGCAAGTATATCATGTTGACATTGCTAATCCCCGATCCTAAAGAAGCTGGAAATAACATAGATGTATATCTTCAGCCACTTATTGAATATTTGAAGTTATTGTGGGATCAAGGCGAGAGGGTGTATGATGCATACAAGCAAGCAGATTTTACCATGCGTGCCATGATTTTTTGCACCATAAGTGATTTTCCTGGCTATAGAAACCTTTCAGGGTACACTATTAAAGGAGCTAATGCATGTCCGATTTGTGAAGATGCTACTATTGACACTCGTCTAAAAAATTGCAAAAAAATGTATACATGGGTCATCGAACATTTCTTCCCCTTTCTCAACCTTATCGTAAGAGGAAAAGGTCTTTTGATGGGACTATCGAGACTCGAGTGGCTCATTTGCCTCTAACCAGGAAGGAGGTGTTTGAACGAGTTAAAAATATTGATGTTGTACTTGGGAAGCTGTATAAAAAGCCAACCACCAGTAACATTTGGAAGAAAAGATCTATATTTTAAGATCTTCCATATTGGGAGCACTTGCAAGTTAGACACTGTCTTGATTTTATGCATATCAAAAAAAATGTTTGTGAAAGCATTAACGGAACACTTTTGAATATACCTGGGAAGATAAAGAATGGGGTGAAAGCCAGATTAGACCTGCAAGAGATGGGTGTACGGACAGAGTTAGCACCACAACAATCTGGTAAACGTGCATATCTACCTCCAGCGTGTTATACTTTGTCAAGTAAAGAGAAAATTAGCTTTTGTGAGTGTTTATCTGGTGTGAAAGTTCCATCTGGATATTCCTCAAACCCTAAAATTTTGTCTTAATGAAAGATTTGAAGTTGGTCGGTATGAAGTCACATGATTATCATGTGTTAATGCAACATCTACTCCTGATTGCAATTCGAGGCATATTACCAAAGCATGTGAGAGTGGTTATCACGAAACTGTGTTACTTTTTGACATTATGAATTTGAAATGTATTTCCTACACTCATTCTTTGACATTATGGTCCATTTAGTTATGCATCTTGTGAGAAAGATTAAAATTTTTGGTCCTTTATATTTGCGTCAAATGTATCCTTTTGAGAGATTCTTGTGTATCTTAAAAGCATATGTGAGAAATCGATATATACCTGAAGCCAGCATAGTTGAAGAATATTCGGTTGAAGAGACCATTGAATTTTGCACAGACTATTTAGCATCTACCGATTCAGTTGGAATTCCAAGATCTTATCACGAAGGAAGACTTAAAGGACAGGGGACATTGGGCCACAAAATGATCTCTCCCAGTTCCGAAATGCTTGATAGAGCCCATCTCTTTGTATTGCAACACATGACAGAAGTTAATCCTTACTTACCTCGGGAGGCCGGAGGTTATTACTTTCCAAATGACAAGACGAAGGAAGTGTTTGACAAAATGGTAAATTACTAAACTATTCTTGTGTTAAATTACATATAGTACTGATGGCTAATGTTGCTTCACTTTTTAATGAATATTATGAACAGGGAGAGTTGCAGAGGCAGGTTTCATATGGTTCATGGACTCCAGAAGGCCACGATGACATTTTGTCACGTGCACTTGGTCAGAAGGAGCATGGAGGACGTGTTAGAGGGATTGGTGGAGGAGCCAAAATTAAAGATGTATTTGGATCAAGGAAAACTAAACATAGTGGCCTCGTCTCGGTGGATGAGTTGGCCACAATTACACAAGAATTACTAAGAAAGTCCATAAGGAGTTTGAGGAGAAGATGAATAAAATGATGAATTCAAAGCTTGAAGGTATATTTGATCAATTGAAGCAGATGGGTGTGTCAATTTCAGGTGATCAGTTTGTGAATAATTTTGGTACACCAAAAAATGAAATTGTTTGAAGCAGTTGTCAGTCAGTACATGATTCGGTACATGGAGAAGATCATTTCATAAATCTCAAGGTAATAAATAAACCTTTCTATTTGGAATATCTAAACTCCAAGGTTAAATGTTAATTCTTAATTTACAAAGAGGATTCTAGCGGTTTGATATTTTTTATTTTGTGTTTGTGCTAATTTATGCATTTTAGGCTCCAACACTTTGCTGTCTTTGGGTGATACATTTGGAGAAAGGGAGAGTTATTGCAGCAAAGGGGACTATTTTTCCATTAAATAGTGGGGGGGGTTAATATGATTCATAATAGCCCGATTGTGCCTCACAATGTCAAAGTATCAGTTGATGATGTTGTAGCTGAATATCAACTAATAACCCCACTTCTTGTGCCATGTGATGAACATGAGACGGTAGAAAATGTAGCGGGTAGTTTTGTTCAATGGCCGAAGGATCTTGTGACATTAGGGCATGTATATGTCTTGTGAGGTGAAAGTTTATTCAAGAATTTTGTTCTCTCGTTTATTTGCAGTTTTTCATGTTTGTAATTATTTTTGACTATAGGAGCCGATATTATTGGAGAAGAAGAAGAGTGAGACTATCCTCAAGAAAAATGTCCATGTGCCAAAAAAAGTTGAAAGCAAAGGTTCAGTGACTCCTATAAAGAAAACCCCACCATTGTTTAATGATGACATACAATCAAGTGAGCATTGTCGATCTCTATGTTTCTTGCTTAATAAGAGGCCTCCCACTAAAAAAAGTGAGCTCTTTAAGTATGAAGAAAATGGAGAGGATCCAATATACATCACGCCTGAAGATGTTGATCAATTTTTGAAAATGAGTTGGTTAAACATATCCGTTTTGAAAATATTTCTAAAGTAAGACCAAGTTTTTTCTTCCTTAATTACTTTAAAATCTATCAACACACATGCCTATTGTGATAAGTAATTTTTTTAGGTACGTTACCACTTTGTGCAAGGATACATTTGGATTCATGTTGCCATCTAGATTAGCCATAACACATAATCGTGGCTATCAACGTCAACGGGAAGCAACTGATTACATGGCAAATGTTTTGGTAGAAAATAATAAAAAAAAACCTTTTATCCTAGCACCATACATCCAAGAGTACGAACAAAATAAGTCTCTGTCACTAATTTTATTACTAGTGTAATCCAAAATATTTATTACATATGTTTGTATCATTGTAGCAACCATTCGATATTGCTTCTGTTTTGTCTCAAGGAAAGTGCTATATATGTGTTTGATCCATTGAAACAAGAACGGAAAATACGTTTGGTAACACCTGCCCTGACGTAAGTTAAATAAGAATTTTAGTTTTGCATAATGTATTGTTCTAATTTCATAATAAATGTGAATATGTATGCTTAATTCACAGGGCGTATAAATTATACGTACGAGAAGGTGGATTAATGAATAATAGAAAAGAATTTCTCTGGCATCATTCTGAGGTTCATGTATTACTTGTTTACATGTTTGATTTTTTTTGTTTTTTTATACATAACTTGAAAAATGATGTTGCTTTATGCGTAGTGTCCTCAACAAGAAGGAGGCACAGAGTGTGATTTTTTCGTTATGAGGTACATGCCCGGCATAATCATGCTTTCTCAAAAAAATTCCACCATAAATTGGAAAGTGGTAAGAAAATAATATCCACATTATTTTATAAATATTGATCAAATAGAGAATTTTTTAATACTTTGTCTTTCATATTTTGAAGGGTCTTGGTTCAAGGAACTATATCAAAAAAGAAATTAAAGAGATACGAGAGCTTTGGGCACAATTTTTTACTTTAGAATATTTCTAACAAGGTAATTTCTTTTAAACTTTTAGATCATCCATTTGTGTTATAAGTACTTGATAGAAACATATAACCATTTTATAATTGGATGTGTTGGTTGATTTTATTTGTTTACAATATGTATGGAGAAGCATAAAAACATTTCTTACATTGCTATTTCAAACATTTAACTGAAATATAGAATCTTCGTGTTGGTTATAATTTGCATGATTGTGAATTTATTTTTTATTGAACATTTCGCAGAAAAATGAGAACGGATGGTCAAGCATTTACTAGTACAGACTAGACTTTTAGCGTCGGTCGAAACAACACTAAGGCGTCGGTCAAGTGGCGAAGTGTGGGGGACGCTATAGGTATGGACCTACAACGTCGGTTAAACGAGCGACACACAAACATTAATTGCGTCGGTTATGCGACACACGTCATAGGGTCATAAACCGACGCTGTAGGTTAACTTATAGTGTCGGTGTTATATATATAACCGACACTATTTATTGCATTGCTATGCGTCGGTTGGACAAAATGCCGACGTTCTTGGTTTGATTAATTGCGTCGATCATCTCAAATGCCGACGCTGTTGGTTGTCACCTATTGCGTCGGTTGTTTAAAATGTTGATGCATCAGGTTTTCATGATATACGTCGTGCTATTTAACCAACGCTATTTCTTCTCACCAAATGCATCAATTAGCATAAATGCCGACACATTTGCTTCTTATCAATAGCGTCGGTTAGCTAGAATGCCGACGCTTTTTGTTACAAAAAATTCAATTTTTCCTATTTTCCATTGATATTTTATATATTTTCTATAAACCTATTCCATTATATAATTAATACTAATATCCCAAAAATACTGTACAAAAGAAAATTAAATTGTACAACTTAAAAATTATATATTACAATAAATTTAGAAAATTTAATTATACCATTCTAGGGAGAAAAGTATATATTGAATTACACATACCATCCAACTCTTTCTATTATGGTTCCCTTACAGATAAAATAACACATATTATGTCCCCCCTAACAAGTACTTTAAAATTTTCAAGTCCCCTTTTTCTTTCTGCAAATCGAGATCGCAAAACTACATCTTGTCTTTTGACACGAACATGAGATGCTTTTACATACTTGATCATCCGTTCTCATTTTTCTCTGAAATGTTCAAAAAGTAATAAATTCACAATCATGCAAATTATAACCAACACAAAGATTATATATTTTAATTAAATGTTTCAAATAACAAGGTAATAAATGGTTTTATGCTTCTCCATACATATACTTTACTTGTGTTTTCCTAGATCCACCGGAGGATATGCTACTCTTATATTGGCTTCCACATACCATTTACTTTTGTACAAGCTTTAACCACATTTTCTAATTCCTGCATAAAAGGAAGAAAAAAGATAATATAAAGAGATCATCTATTGATACTTGTGAGTAAAAATCAGAAACAATATCTCTGTAAAGAAACATAAGGTCACATCCTTATATTCTCAGACAACAAATTTTGCTAGTGGCACTTGTTTCCCCTCTCAAACAACTAGATCAACTTTTTCCAAGTTTTTTATACACTTTGCAAAGAAATGTGATAAAGACGCATGTAAGTTTCCTAGCAAAGGCGTAACAAGTGCCTGATATCCCCTGACATAAATGATCATTTAAATGTTCAAGACAGAAAACTGAAAACTATGCGCCTCATTTTTAGATTAAATCAAAACAGATTATTCTATCATCTTGGAAGGACATGCAATGCATGAACATATGACAACATAAAATGGAGTTCTTTGGGAGTATGAACCTGATCAACAGTGGTTGAACTTTGAAGCCTCTTGAGGGAAGTATCAGTAAGAGAGCAAGCACGACGGTACAAAGAATACGCCTCAGCTCTCTTTCCAGCCAAATTGTAAGATTTAGCCAAGTAGAAATACCTGCACCAATTGAAAAGGAAACCATTTATACAGATAAATAGCTAACAGAACTCTTACCAGTTAGAATATACTCATTTTTGAAACATCAACAATGAATATAATTAGTTAGGTCTTCTCAAATCTCAAAATGCTGGATATCGATTTATAGTAAATATATAGAAAGACCAATATGTATATGGAAGACTGAAGTACTGAACCACGACCTATATTGTATCAGGATACAGTTCTTACCTGGTCTAAATAAAGTTACTGGTTAATAGTTTCTACTTTTCAGATTTCATAGTTTAATTAAGTAGGTCTCCATGTAAAAAGAGGTCAACTAGTCATGACAAGAGATACTAATATTGTATGTTACTGAAAGATGGGGCTTATAACACTGGTTTATCCTTTTGCTAATAGACATAATGTTACATAGACTAAACCAACCTTTCTGCTCGGAAAATTGAACTCTTGATTTCACATTCTTCCGCAAATGCCACTTCTTCTGGTTTTCTATCTCTTCAAGAACTAAGTCAGAAAGGTCAGCCATATTCTGCCATTCAACTCCTGGAACAATTACTCATGAGAAGACAAGTTACTAAAAGTATGCTGAAATCTTACTCATGAGAGGTGAGTGTGTTTGAGAGATGAGTGCGTTGAGAGTGGGGATTAGGGAGAGGGAAAATTGAGAGATGCGAGTGGGTGAGGTGAGAGCCGGGGTCTGGTCCTGGTGAGAAGAAGGGGGTGAGTGGAAGAGGAAAAGAGACAGAGAGGAGAAATATCTGGGGAAAAAGAAAATTTTAATTTTGACCTAAGTATAAGATCTTATACTTAGGTCAAAACCAAAGAAAGGAAATGACTTTGTAAACCTTGTATTTACTGAACTGTCTAGCAGAACTATCGCTTACGGGTAGACTTGACTCAGTTCTCAATGCCACTGTATGCACTACTATAACAGTTTTTATTGAAAATATAAAATTAATATCTAGATCAATCAACTACGGACTTACCAAATTGTTCTTGAACAATTGCTTCCAATAGGCAAGACAGTTTATCAACTTTAACCAGATGCCTCGGAGATCTTGGAACAATTACTTCCAATAAGCAATGTCAGATATTTGTGCACTTGTTAGCGCCACGTGATCAATCATGCTTTCTAGCATATTTATTGCTACCATCACTGGTTTCCGCAAACTGCAACACCTTCGGATAGTATCTTCGTGTACAAACATCATTTGTTAGTTGTCTTTCAGATGGCATAATGTATATATTGATAATCAAGATTGTTGGTTGTATTCCATACACAGTGAAGCCCTCAATATCATCAAATGTCATTAGCTACTTCTTAATAGGACCAGACCCCATACATCATTAACAACAGTAAAACAAGATGGCTTAAATCTTGAAGGAGAAGGAGGATCACTATAAGTCTATAACACTTTTACTTAATTTGAGTAAAATTAATTTAATTTTACATAGAATATTTATTTATTTAATTTTAATTTTATCAACAGTGATATTGTGATACCCATATGTAACATTTGGCAATTCTAAAGCAGAGACCATAGATGGGTAAAAGTTAAAAATAGTAATACTAATTGATGGTAAGCAGTAGTTTTTCTAAAATGAAAACAAATGGGGCACTGAAAAAGAAACATACAACATAGAAAAGAAATAACACATACACTCTAAATTTAAAAAATATACCAGAAAAGAAACATCTCTTTCTGTTAATACAAAGAGCACTAACTTGATTCATAGAGTCTAAAGAAGCAATAAATTAGATCAGTCATTATGAATATTGGTTTCTTCTTATGCATCCCTTCTAGTTCTCCTGATTCTTTCCATTGTTATTGGCGTTGACTTATTAAATGCCATATGAGAATAATGATAATCAATTTGTATACAGAACTGCAGACATGGGTGCAAGGGAATCCCAGAAGGCAAATTATTTAACGTAAATCGTCGTTGCAGTTTACCAAAGGAAGAGATAACATTAAACAAAAGTTTAACAGCAAAGTGGATCAATAGATTAAGTAAATAGACTGAAAAGACTATACATTAGCTTTAATATCTCAGTAATAATAATGTTTACTGCAGTATTAAATGAATATGTACCACAGAAGTCAAACAAATGTTTGTAAGAGTCATCATTATACAAGCATCTAGAAATTTGGCATGCATAGAGAAATTAAATTTACTGATAGCAGAAAGGATTCAAGTTTACTTTTAAAAACTTAATAATGCCCTTACTTTAAACCGTAAGCCACACTCCCTCATCATTTAAAGTCTTGATATTTTGAGCATAAGCTGCATCTGTTTTCTCAGCAACGAACTTAGAGCCTATAAACAGATACTATTTGAATGGGACGACCACTAGCAGGACTTAAATCACCAAGATATGTCCTAGGTAATAATGTGATACAGCTTACACTATGAAGGAAGTCCTATTTTTCCTTTTGCCAAGTCACCTGCCAAAGTGGCAAAATACAGAAAAATTAAATGAAAACAGAAGAAATGACTTGTATTAATTAAATGAGCAACACTTCTCTTAGAGCTGTTGTTTCCTCTGTGCTCTTAAATTTAAGAAGTCAGCCTTAAAAGCAATACGCTAAAAAGGGCAATATTACAAGAAAGATTGTGTCATGCCATATCAAGTCACCCCTTAAAAAACCTAACTTGGATCAACTTTAAAATTGGAATCAATATCAATAATTAACTAATAGGTATCAACCTTAAGTTCTCTTAATAGTTAATGTTGCAACTTTTGATATTTCATAGATTTTATTGGTAAGGTATCTACATCAGATTGATGGAACCATTATTCTCCGCAGGGTACCTACATTTAATCACAACAGTGATGGAAAGGAAACCTTGAAACTGACAGTGTGCAAAAATTCCTTTATTTAACCTATATATAGAAAACCAAAGATGGCATTTCAAAGTAGTTAATTTTTTAACCAGCTTTCAGAAATAACTTGTTTCCCCAAAGTTGCTTATGCCTAATCACAATAAAGATAGGATGGAAACCTTGAAAATTACAGTATGCTAAATTTATATATTTAATTTATTTATAAAAAACCCAAAGATTGACCCCTCAAACAGATTGTCATAGTCATTAAAATGTGAGTATAGAAACCTCAAGGCCTATGGAACTCAGATAAGCTTGAGCAACCAGAGAGAGATATATATATATATAAGGGATCTGAGCTTACTTATACTTTCAGGTAGCTTTTTCGGACATATAAAATATGTAAGCTTTTTCGGACTTATAAAATATGTTAGATTGAGTGAAGATAAAACTCTCAAATATTGCAATAAATTTATTTGTACAACCAGATATCCAAGAAATTTTGATTATGAAATCTCAACGTAAACTAAGAATTCTTCATTACTACTGCATTTTCCGGGTATCATTAAAATCAGATTTAAATCAGTAGGTCATTGTCAATCAGATTAAATCAGGGGATATAGAACATTTTCTATTAAGGTCATGAATCATTGCATTATTAAAAATGAAATCAGTTGTAATTGATCATGAGCTCGAAAATGTATCATACAAAATTCAAATAGTCATATTTATTCTTATTATTTTAACCAAATACACTACATAATAAGGTAAAAATATACTTGAATTCAACTTAATATGAATATCACGCTTATGTTAATAATATCCCTCATCGAAAACCCAAAATTCGGGTTTAAATAGCAGGTCAAAATACCTCATACCATGTCAAATACTGACACGAAGAAATAGCTGGAATTTTTTTTTATTTTACTTTTAAGAATTACATCCTCTAATGGGATACCCTTGGTATGTTTGCTTAAACTCATATCTGAATCCTGTGCTCTATAAAATTAGGTGTTGAATACTAGTACTTAAGCTAACTGACATTTCTAGATATAAAGCCCCTGTCTATAACATAATGCTAGTGTATTGGAGTTGTTCCGTTATTAGTATAGGAAATATTTATTATATTTGTCGAATTAAGAAAAAGCCCCAACTTTACGGTTTATAAACAATCTATGATATATACATACCAGAGAAACCCTAACTTGAGCGATACAGAGAAGTGAAATCAAGTAGTGAACTCAAGCAATAAATCCAGCAATTAATTGGTGAAGCCCGGTAATCAATTGGTGAAGCCCAGCACCCAGAAATCAATTGGTGAATCCAGCACCAAACAACAAATCGAGTGGGGAAAGAGACAGGAGAGCAAAAATCGAGAAGAGACTGGAGAGCAATAAGTTCAATGAGAGGGGAACTGATTCCTTGGAATTAATCGTGGTGCAGTTGTGATAAGGGAGTGGATCGTGAGCGGGGGAGAGCCGAGCAGAGGTTGATCGGGAGCAAAGAGATTGTATATGCAATAGAGTGTATTTGAGAGTCTTGTATGATCTCCACTTGTTGAGGGGCGGGCACTCCTGTCTTTCAACCCCACTATACTATTCATAGTTGTGGGGGAGTGAAAATACTATTCTTATATTGCTAAGTTATTAATTATTAATTAATTATTAATTATTAATTTAATTTATACAGTATATGATATATTAAATATTGTACAGATATATTATAGGTGTTAATATTTTAACATAAAATTTCGTAATCAAGTTAATGAACTAATTGAGCATTAAAAGTTCAAAACCCTATATTATACATACATATACATACAAACATAAGTATGTGTGTATTATAGTAATATGTTTAAAAAAACATGGAGATAAAACAACAGAGTAGAATTCGAACCAGTAATATCTCACAAAAGATCTCTGTCTCGCTCTATCTCTCTCTCTCTCAATTAAGTCCGAGAGATAGAGATTAATGGGGAAGAAGACTGCGGGGAAGAACAGGGTAGCCCCTTTCTGTTTTGTTACTAAAAACAAATATTTTTTAAATATTTAAAATACTTATAGACTTACTTTAAATTAATACTTGTTTGTACTAATAATATACCAATATTCTTCAAAAAATTAATTAGATTTTTTCATTTATTTATTAAAGATATCAAATAACTACTAAAATTTAAAATTATTAAATTACATAACTATAAATTATATTTCTAAAAATTTCATAATTTATATTTTAAAACCCGACACTAACTACAGATAAATAAATATACACCCGTAACATATATATATGACAATGCTTTTATAAATATTATTTATTAGTTTCTTTGTAATAAGTTAGTTATTTTCAATTTTTGTTTTTCAAAATATTTTTAAAAAAAATACTCCCTTGGAGATTAATTATCGCACAATACTTGTACATATCTATTCTCTACACAATTATATATTATATGATTAATTTTCATTATAATATACAATATAATTAATGTAGGTAAAGATGAAAATTATTATTTATGTTTAAAAAAATTATTATGGAAGATTTTTTAAAAAAAGACATGTATTATGGACCCGGCCGGGGGAGTATTTACATTTAGTGCATTATCCACTAATTGTTAACACCCGTGTGTTTATTTATATAAAATTAAAATTTCAATTAATTTTCAAAAATTGAAAACTAAAATTTCAAATCTACTAATTATTAATATTTAAATTAATTAGTTAATTTATTGTTAGAATTTTTGGTGAAATATCAATTCTTTTATAATTATAAAATTATTTTATTTAATTTCTTTTATATTTTAAAAGAATTTAGAGTTTAGTATATATTATCATAGATATTTAATTTTCTACTATTTTTTAATGATTTTAATAATTTCACATCCACAATTTTAATAATTTTATTTTATATTTTATAACTATACTTAAAATTTTTATTATTTAAAATTTTTCTAAAAATTATTTAAAAAAAATCATAACATATAGCGTCGGTATATAGAAGATGACGCTTTAAACCAAATCTACAACGTTGGCAATTAAATGCCAACTCTTTAAACCAAATTTGTAGTGTCGGCATTTACAAGCCGACGCTTTAAACCAAACCTACAGCGTCGACATTTTAAATGACGATGTTGTAGGTAGAAGCTAAAGCATCGGCATTATAAAGACCGACACTATATGTGATTTTAGGCGTCGGTGTTTTAAAGCCCGACGCTACAAATTGTCAAAAGCATCGGTTGTATCAATGACCGACGCAACAGATCATGCACAAATTCCTTAAGAGGTCGGTTAAAGTTACAACCGATGCTTGAAGTGTGTTTAAGCGTCGGTTCTATATTCAAAAGACAATATGTAGTTTTGCGATCTCGATTTACAGAAAGAAAAGAGGGACTTGAAGATTTTGAAGTACTTGTTAGGGGAGACATTATGTGTTATTTTATCTGTAAGGGAAACATAATAGAAAGAGTTGGATGGTATTTGCAATTCAATATATACTTTTCTTCCAAGATTGGTATATTTAAATTTTTTAAATTTATTGTAATATATAAATTTTAAGTTGTACAATTTAATTTTTTGTTGTACAGTATTTTTGGGATTTTAGTATTAATTGTATAATGAAACAGGTTTACAGAAAATATATAAAATATCAATAGAAAAGAGGAAAATTTTTATTTTTCAGTGACAAAAAGCGTCGGCATTCTCTCTAACCGACGCTATTGATGAGAAGCAAGTGTATCGGCATTCCTGCTAACTGATGCATTTGGTGAGAAGCAATAGCGTCGGTTAACAAACAAGTGAACCAGCGCAAGAGGTGACAAGCAAGTGCATCGGCATTTTAGTGAACCAACCCAACAAGTGAGAATCAATAGCGTCAGCATTGGATATAACCGACGCAATTAATCAAACCAAAAGCGTCGGCATTTTGTCCAACTAATGCATTGCAAGGCGACAAATAGGTACGGTTATATCTATAATACCGACGTCATAAGTCAACCTACAACGTCGGTTGATTAACCTATGACGTGTGTCGTTTCACCGACGCAAGTAATGTTTCTGTGTCGCTCGTTTAACCGACGTTGTAGGTCCATACCTATAGCGTCTCCCAAACTTACTTCGCCACTTGACCGACGCCTTAGTGCTATTTAAACCGACGCTAAAAGTCCAGTCTGCACTAGTGAATTCACGCTTACTCTCGGACGAGAAAAAGTAGATTAACTATATAGAATTGCTAGCTAACTTCTATCGTTCGTATTCCGGCTTAAGATTGACTAATTCAAATAAAACATATCAAAATACTATTATAAGAATAATATATTTAACATGTATTTTATCAAATAAATTGAGGTGTCTAAAGATTTATAAAAGAATAAACTTATAATTATATGTAACGATGACAACTATGAAAAAAATTAAAAAAAATATTATCAACATTTCATTCACTCATAAGTTAATATATAAAAATAGAAAGAGAGAATAGGGTGAAAGCCCAAAATAACCAAATTTTATTGGGGGCTGCCCAAAATACCCACGCTCAAAACAGGTGCCCAAAATAACCAGACAGATACGCATACAAAAAATGCATGTACAATACACTCATACAACATATGCGCATATTGTAAAAATTTTAAAGCTATGCGATGCAAGCTATACGCAAACGGAATATGCGTATGCTCTTTGTACCAGGTCAGCTCAGAGAAAAATTTTGAAACTATGCGCATTTGATGTATGCGTGTAAGACACACGCATATGCTGTATGCGTGTTCAAATGGTTATTTTGGGCACATGTTTTGAGCGTAGGTATTTTAGGCAGACACCTCTGGATTTTGGTTATTTTGGGCATTTTCTCGAGAGAATTTGCATTATGTTTTCATAGTAACTCAAAAATATGTGTAGCTTAAGGGTTACAACATCAACTTTCTAATAAGTTATCGTGAATTTGAACCGTAGCTCTAATAAATATTAACTTATTTTAGCACAAGTTATATATGACTGGTATTTTTGTAATTTTTTAATATATAAGAGCAAAATTGTAATTATTTATTTTATTGACTTATTTTGCCGTTGGTACTCGTTTAATATATAGGAGACAGTAAGAGAAGATTTGAGTTTCTGAATTTCATTATTCCGGCAACTTTTGAAATTTATTATAATTAAATTCTAACGTAATTGATTTTAGTACTTGGATACGTTCAAATAAATCTGTCCACGTCCAATTCTAGTAATTTCTCCCACACTTAATATAATATGTGTGTCATGGATATCAACTTTGTGAACTTGAGCTAAATATTATTCTAATAACGGCTGCTTTATTGGTAATTAAAATGAAAATCTAATAAGATGCGAGAATCAAACGTTACTTGTTAGGTGTAAATTAAAGTTATAACTAGTTGGTAAAATCGAAGAATCGTCGGCAAGTGAAAATATCAAGAAACAATGGGATATTGTCCATCATACATATACAAAAGGGTTGGTATTATAAATAGAGAGGATATTTATCAAGTTAATTGACCAAAGCTCAGATCAAGGAAAAGAAGTAGTGTTCTATCCAGTATTCTCTTAGCTTTGCAATCTTTATACATTGCTCGAAAAAATAGCAATATTAATGGCCAAGTCAAGGAACAACAGCAAGAGTGTGTTGTGCATTTTTATAATTTCAATTGCTGTCATCTTCACCATTGCTGAGAGCAGATCAATTCTCTCCAGTAAGTACTTCAATCAAAATATACTTTAGTTTTTTTTGCTATCTAGGCCGCTAGCTAGCAAAAACAAAATATCTAGATTATTAGAATACAGGTTATAAAAACAGTATAAATTTTACTTCTAACTCTAATTGTCTGCACTCATTAATTATCTATAATTTTAGAAAAGTTAATTGTAATATTTGTCAAATTATCAAAATTCACGTTTCACGATTGTTTTGATTTGAAATAGGGGTACATAACATTGTTTTTTTAAGGTCCAGAAATTATATCTTCATTTGATTTATAAAAGGTTAAATTATTATAATTTTGATTTACAATCAATAATTACTTGTTACTATTTTACACTTTTTTGCTAGGTATTAATAGTTTACTTAATTTGATTATAGAAACCTTATTATGATAAAAACCTTAATTTTATATACTTCATTTATGCATGACAGAATTTTTTTACCTTTATATTTAAAAAAAATAGATAGAATATAATGATAATTTAGAGGTGTTCTTGGAGTTTTACTTCTAATACTCAAACCGAAATTATACCAAATTATAAATATATTATGTTTATATCTAGTTTTTTACTAATATATATATAGGGAAATGATCAAATACAAACTAAAATTAAAATAGAAATTAGAAACTAATCTAAGTTATTAGATCAATCTAATCTAATGGTCTCCTTTAAATCACCCCACTCAACTACTCCTGCACCTCCCCACACCCAATTTCAGCTTTCCCTCAGTTTTTAATTTGATTTTTCCCGTCAAATCGTAAGTATTTTTTAAAATCCGATTTCACTGTATCTTTCTGACATCTCTCAGCAATCAATTTGCATACCATATGTGTTATATTTCGAAATAATTTTTTTAAAAAAAATATTTGGTTTCTAGTTTCAAATTTAAATTGATTTATATTAGAATATCCCCTTATATATATAATATTCAAAACTATAATTTTATCATATTAGACAAAATTTTAGTGTGAACATTTACTATAAAAACATGGCTTTTTTATCGACGGTCAAATCGGTCATTATAATGTCAAAATCGGTAATTTTTAAGAAATAGCGATTGTCTTAAGAACTGTTGGATTTTGGTAAATTTGATCGTTTTATTTAGTCGGAGTTAGATGAGACAAGTTCAACGGTCAATATTGACTTTGATGTTTACCGAACTGAATTGGACAACATATCAGCATAAAGTCAAACAATTTTGACTTTGGTCGGAATAATTGGTTAGTAAATAAATTATAATGATTCGTGTTTGTGATGCGGTTAGAATTAATATGCCTATTTTGATCGTTTTATCCGTTCTGTCATTTGTCAATTTTTTTGATCCGTCAAAATTGTGTGATCAAAAAAATCCTAAATCCTGTTTCTTGTAGTGATTAAAATTAGTCACTCCAGATCAAAATCGGAATCTTGGTCGAACTGGCTGAACTTGCTGAAGTATATTTCAATTTACACGCTTAACTTAAGGAAAAAAAAACACTACCAAGTAGTTATGTTTTATCGGGAAATCTCTTTTCTTCTTTACGAAACAGGGGGACTTGCAAGGGTAGACGCAACTCCAACTTGTGATGAAGTGTTTGGAACAAGAAGTGGAGACACATGCTTTAGTATTGCTCAAGGTTTTGGATTGACAACTGCTGAATTTGATTCCATAAACCCTAACCTCAACTGTGCTGCATTGTTTGTTGGTCAATGGCTCTGTGTTCAAGGAAGTACTTAAAATATAGGGATTTTCTATGGTGTGTCAAGGGCACACAAAAGTCACTAACTCTCATCTTCTTATTGGTGGTTGAATAATAAATGTTAATGGCCCCCTGCATTACGATAAAAATAAAAGAGTTGGACAGTTCTTTTTGTCCTAGCTTCATAGTTGGCATATACATGATCTGGCTATGTGCCCATAGTAATAAATAGCTCTGCTTGCTGAACTTTTACTCCCTGTTAATAAATACATAGTGGCCGGTGCACTTTACTCAAAACAAAGGATGCATTTGTTGCTACGAACGTTCACCATTTAATTGTATTTTGAGTTTCTGAAACGTGCCAACTTGATCTTTCTCTCTCTGTCTCTTTAACTTAATCTCCTCATTTACAAGGCATATCTAATTTTTGTTTTAGTTATGGTTAGGGGCTAAAGTTCTTTACTCTAATCCTGAATTCGAGATCATCTGAACAAATCACGAGAGACTTCTGTACGTAGTGTGTGTTTGTGGATTATATATTGGAAGAAAGAGTTGTAAAATATGGAACAACTGCTTTTCAAATATGTTGCACAATAACGGAATGTGAAGGGGTGCAAGATGTTAACACGGGAGAGTAAACCAAACATATAGAAATGTTAGCCTAAAACTATTAAGAAATGTGTGTTTAAACAATATGTTGGCATTGAATTAAATTAAAGGATTTATTTTTTACCGGAATACAGGGTTTGATGTATGAGTCCGAGTATGAAAATAAACAAGAGCTGAAGTTTGAATGGTCATACCATTTTTTGAAAGAAAACGGAAAGAGTATGAGCGGTACCTGATATAATTAAAAGAATTAGGGAAATTATGACGATTTGTCTTGTTTAAATGAGAAAGGATCGGAGATGACACGCGTGAAGACATTAGAGAGTGCATCAGTTGCAAGTACTGCATGGAAGAGATTCAGAACAAAAACACAAGACAAGAGTGACGAATAATTGAAACTATGCATGCATGCCAATTTCAACATTTACACTGAAACGAACAATCTGAGAGAGATGTTCCGAAGAACATCCAAAAAAATAGCATTATTTACAATTGAAATCCGAACAGAAAATATGAATTCCCTTTTTCCGCCAAATAATATATTCTTTGGATATAAGGAATTATGGATTTCAATAAACAAGGTTGAAATTGTTAACTGCAGGCTAACCATTTTCTCAACATAAGTTATGACTCTTAGTCATATGGCTCCGCACATGCGTATTTACATACATGATTATTTCGAATTATTAGTCTTTATTATATATATCCCTCATAAATTTGTACTACATCCCACTTAATTTTTTACATTATTTTTCACATATTTGACATGCATTTTAAGACAATTATGAAGTATAATTCCGTAATTCATTTTTAAAATTTTCTTTTTTTGTATAAAAGTTTGAACATTATATTTTTTTTAGAAGAAAAAAAAATTTAAACAAAATTATACAACTATATTTAATATGAACATTAAAATATGTGTCGAGTCTCCGTCCTCCAAAATAAAAAATTGAGGGGAACGGAGAGAGTATATTCTAAAAAATTTCGGATTGGAAACAAACAAAAATTGAATCTACAATAAGAAGGTAATTCATTGGATATTACTTAAACTATCTCATCACACTTTGTATATATATATATATGAATGATTTGACTTAAAAAAACATGTATGAATGATTTCTCTCATTATGCTCTATATTTATATTTAATAATGCAAACTCTAATATTATGAATAGTTTGTTAACATTACTCAAATTTTTAATTTGCATAAAATAATTAATATTGATATACAGTAATACTAATATAAGATAATATCAAGTACCTTTTTTTAAAATATTAAAATTTTAGACCGATTAATATTTTAACATGAAACATTAGAACTATGACAAAGTAATTACTTTTTCCCATTTACTCCTATTTATCTTAATAATGGTCGTGTTCTCTACTTAGCTACATAGGCAACTTACTCGATGCTTAACGGTTAACACTAACAAGATATGCCCATAAAAAATTATAACCTGTGCGCACGCGTATATTGTGTGCATGGTAATATATAAGAACACCTATTAATTAATTGTTTAGGTTCCCGGCCTTCCCCGATTTCATTGTTTTGGTCGCAGAAAATTAAGATTTGCATTTGCTTTGTTCTCCTTGGGCGGAAAGGAACGGCCAATCAAATCTCAGGTAACAATGTAATTTCTTTGCCGCAATTGATGATTGTCTTATATTGTTAAAACTTTAGTATAAAAAGCAAGCTCTAGCAAAACCATAATATATCAAATCAGAAAAATCAGAAAAAATTAATAATCAAGAGAGCTGCGAATATAATTCTGTGATTAATATGGCCAAGCTAAACAACACCGGAATTACCTTGTTGGTTCTCGCACTCTCTCTGTATCTCATCATCACAATTGCTGAAAGCAGAGCCATTTTCCCTGCAGGTAATTAATCAAGTAGTCTTACTGTAAATGTTCTCGATTAATTGTCTCATGCTTATAGACTCTTTCTTAATTCATGTGTTTTAATTAATGAACAGTTGCTGTAAAAGCCAAAGCAGCTCCAGCATGTGATACAGTTTTTGGAGTGAGAAAGGGAGACACTTGCTTTGAAATCGCTCAGAATTTTAAACTCACAACTGCACAATTTGATTCCATCAATCCCAATCTCAACTGCGCTGCAATCTTTGTGGGTCAATGGGTTTGCATTGATGGAACCGCTTAAGATACTTCGCCTATATCTAGTATATAAAACCAAAATGGTCTTATATACTAAACCTAATTTGCAAACTGCATTTTGTCATTTTATCTTCTTGTTGTTGCTACTCAAATAAGTGGAAAGTTTTCTTTTCAAGGAACTAAAGATGCACGATTGAATCCATAACTTTTGTTTTCTATTTTGGTGCAGTACTTTTTTTGGTATTTCATATATATCTATCTACATGAATACATCGTCTGACATCTCCTCTCCCCCCCCCCCTCCCCCTTCCTCGGTTTGTTTACGTGTGATTGTAACTTCATTATGTTCGCAAGTACTGCAAGTGTGACTGTAACTTCGTTATTTCCTCCAGTGCACGACTCTTCAATCTCACTAAGTGCTTTAACAAAAAGATTGATAATTTGAAAATCTAAGTAGCACTTCAAACTGCTTGTAATTGTTCATTATGAGTCTTCATTATTAACTTTGAAAGAACAGGAAGCACATCATTCTACCTAGGATTATTTTAATTTGCTTAATGATAACAAGCATTTCAGCAAAGAAATAGAGCGCAGGAAACTATGAAGATATTAAAGAAACACATTTCACTGACAAATGTGGGAGAAGGAAGCATATATTGTTAATCTTGAACAAGATTGATGATCAAAGAATTCCTAATGATAAACATTTGTATATGAAAAACTGCATAGTTAAATCATGAAAATTTGGCGCCACAACTATAACTTGAAAACAGTGAACTGTACTTTACTAAGGAAAAATTAGAGTAAAAAGCAGATTGTGTACCTAGAATTTAGGAAAAATGCACTTTGTATACCCAAAATTCAATATCTAGCAAAATGCATGCTGGAGTTTTGAAAATCATGCAAAATGTGTACTTCCGTTAAATGGGAGTTAACTTCGTTAATGTGCTCTAAAAAATGAAGAAAGAAGTGGGGCAAACAAGTCATCTCACCCCTGTCCCATGTCCGTGTATGTATTTGGCAGCCTAAGACGAATACATAAGTATAGACCTTTAAATTTGAACTTTAAATATGATTTCAATATTATAAAAATATATTTGGACATAAAGAAAACTGTTTTAAATCTTAAATTCATTAAATGAAACTCACTGTAGGTGTGTGTATATATATGTATAGTTTGAGCAATTAATATAATTATTTTATCAATATAATAATAATAAGAATGGTTTTTTTTTAAAATACTCAAGTCTAATTTTTTTTGCAAAAAAATTGTCATTTTCCAAAAAAAAATGCAAAAATACTTTTTTATTTGCAAACATACTATTTTCTAATTTTTTTAGCAAAAATATAATTTTTTGTAACTGGAATCCACTGAATGCAAATTTCGACGAGTTTCTGCAATTACATGCAATAAAAAAATTGATTTAACTAGTTGCATATCAGCTTGATTTTGGTTGATTCCGTATTTTTACAAAAAAAATTAGAAGATGGTAAGTCGCAAAAAAAACTTAAAAAAATTAGTATTTTTGATAATTTCTCTAATAATAAAGATATTCAATATTTTTATTATATACTTTTATATATTCATTATGTAAAAGCAAATACATATATATGCCTTCTTTTATTTTCAACACTATTTTTGTAATTGATTATGTTGTTTATTTCGTAATTGTTCTTCTCATTGTTTACTTTGGTTAGAGCTGATAATTCATTCATTTCGTGTATTTTTTTGGAGTATAATTTTGTATTTCGTGTTACGAATATCTATTCCAAACCCGACCTGTTAAGTATTCGTTTCGTATTCATGTTTATTTATTTTGTGTCCTTTTTTATATAGTTTTAATTTTAAATAGAAATAAAAAATAAAAAATATATTTAAATATTAAATTTTTAGTAGTCGAGTTTCAATCAATAAGTAATTAAAAATCAAGTGCGGTTAAGTCTTTTGAAATTTAAATTTGGATATATTTTATATAATAATATATGTAAAATATTATTTGAAGATATATGTTCATATAATTTAATAATTTATTTAAATTTCATTTATTTCGTGTATTTTAATTTTGTGTATTGTGTACCTAATAATAAAACCAAAACTAGCACTAAACTCCCATGAAACTAATTTTTCGTGTCTACTTTCGGGGAACTGATGAGTAGGCCATGATTTATTGTTGTAATCTTCGTACTCCGTGAAATTAATAAGTATGTTTGTTGTTGGTGCCATTTTTTTTATCATGTGTATGATATAATTCATTTTGTTCTTGTTCAATTTATGTTTGAAAGAGTGATATTAGAAAATTTGAGCATGGCAAATCATTCATTTATTGAATATCAAGACAAGATACAAAGACAGATAAATCAGCATGATTAAAAGAGAGACGGATAAAAAAAATATCTAATACACCCTCTTCTCTTTTTCATTCTTAATATTTTCTACTCTCCCAACATTTTAACATTTTTTAAAAAAAATTCAAAATAATAGAATTCTAATGATTAAAAAAAGAGATTATAAAAAAAACAATTTTATTTTATTTTTAATTTTTATTATATTCTGATTTGCAAAAATTCGGTTGCAACAAATAAGAGATGCAACTTTTTTTTACTTTTTATGAAACTTAATTAAAATTGTATTTGGTTGTATTCGAGATTTCATTTGATTACCGTTGAGGTTGGTTGTATCGAGGTAATTATTTTTTTTCAAAAATCGTATCGCTAACCAATAAAAAATTAGAAAAAAAAATTATTTTTGCAAAAAAATTAACAAAATCATATTCTATAAAAACTTGTAAAATTAAGCCCCAAAATAATTTAAAAAAACATTGATGAAAGAACTGTTAAATATTAAATTATTGGATCTTAAAATTGTCGTAAGTGAATGTCTTTGAATTTTATTTTAAATAAATTAATTTTCACCATTATCATTCGCCGAAAAAAATAAATTAATGTTTTTATGTTTTTTTGCTGTCATTCGTACATATACACTGTACTTCCTTAGGAAATGACTGGATTGCCCTCCTATTTAATACATTTTTATTGCTCATAGACGGCATTAACACAAAGTTCACGGATGTATGCTAATTGCAGCATTTTGGCAACTTTGGCCTGCTTTTTGCTAGATTTAAAAATACAGGTACATAAGTGCATATTCAGCAAACTTCAGGTACACAGATTGCAATTTACTCGAAAAAATTACAAGCAATTGAACTCGAGACTAAGACAATTTATATAAAGCACTATAATATAGCTGCAACTTCTTAATCCCATTATTTGAGCCACTGAGTTTGCTTGTGCTACAATCAACTATTTGTACAAAATGTTCTTTAGTTGAACTAAACAATAAGTTGAATTAAGTAAAACAATGAGCGGCGATTTTAAACAATTTATGGAAAGTAAATAATTACAGAAAGTAAACAATTAAACAATCAGTTTATAATGCTCTTGCAAAGTGTGCATATGTAGAACAAGTTAGATTAATCATTTCAGATTTTTGTGAATTAGATTCCTGCCAAGTTTTTAAAACTTAAATCAGGGTTTTAAAGTGGTTCAAGTTCATGACGATATCTCCAATATCCTTCAAGTACGCTGAATTCATAACTTGGCCAAAAAATATTCAATTATAGAGAATTTAGCACGAAAGTAGCCCTCATAATATTGTGCAACAAACAAATTGACCAATGTCCAAACATATGCATATAGTTATGCACGCTCTTTAACAATATCTTCAACAAGTTTCCCTAGAGAAGCATAAGATGACCCATTTTCCGCCATAGCCACCCTACTCAATTCCTTCATCTTGTTAACTTTTCTTCTAATTTGACTCGCATTTTCATCCAACATCAGCTTCCTTATCACCATCTCAAGTTCTTTGGCCTTAACAATTCCATTATTCACCATGCTAAATTCATTCGAGTACTCCATTTCGACTTCTACTGCGAGTCCCAGCTCATGTACCAGCTCGAAAGCATTTAGCTGTTGCTCGGCATAGATTGGCCATGTGGCAATAGGCACCCCATGCCATATACTCTCCATTGTCGAGTTCCAACCGCAATGAGACACAAATCCTCCAACAGCATTGTGCGATAACACTGTCACCTGTGGCGCCCATCCGATTACTTTTCCTGTCGAGTCTGTTCTTTCTAGAAATCCGGGGGGAAGAATCTCGTCCAAGTTTGTGTAATGTGTCTTGGGTTGTGCCAAAGGAGAACGTATGGACCATAGAAAACGGTGTCCACTGCTCTCAAGTGCCAATGCTGTCTCCTTCAGCTGTTTCATATATTAAATTAAATACTCATAATAATTCATCTTCTTTACTTATTCGTTTTAATTATAGTTCATAAACTACACTAATTCATACAAGCAAAAAAACAAACGTCAAAAAATAAATTTTTAGAAAACTTTTACAGAAATAACAAATTTATAATTGATTGACAATTATACGCAATGTTAATATGTAAATTAAAGAAAGCGCCTTTCAAAAACTGACCTGATTGTCATGAAATCCACCAAAACTGCCAAAGCACAAAAAAACAACAGAAGATGGCGGTTGACAATCCAGCCAGCCAAGGATGTCCTTTACCTCATCGGCATCATGTCCTTGGCCGGCAACATTTAATATGGGTCCCACAGAGTATACTTCTGGAACCTTAGGATCAGCTACAAGAGAATGAAGTGCCAAAGATTCCAATTCAACAAATGAATTGACAATTATGCCCTTCGCATCTCTGGACCTTTTAAAAATTCCCAACATCAAGTCCGATCCACCTTCTTTATCCAGTAACATGCATGGCAACACCTTAGCAGGTACCGGTTTACTAAAACCTGGAAAGTGTAAAAACTTGTCTGAATTATTGAACTCAGTCAAGTCTTTATCGCAATCATCTTGCAGGCTTTGCACATGAAACCCTGTGCTTAAAAAACTGGCTCCAGCAGGACAGTAAACGTAGGTCGGTACACTTAACTCATTTCCTATATCCATGATAGGAATGGACAATATATCGACAACAAATGCAGCAACCCCAGTTGTTCGAGTTAAGTCCTGCAGGATGTTTCTGATGTTAGGCTTCTGACTGTCGATGAGCGCAGTGAGGATGTAATGGCGTGGGTTGGACATGTATGTGGTAGGATCAGTGTCCGGAAGTTGAATTATTTTGAAACGAGAAGGATTTTTAGGGAGTGATTCGACATAACTACCTACGCCTGTGTTGTAGGCAAAGTTAGCCACTAAGATGGTTGCAGAGAGATGTTGATATCTAGTGATGAGCAGCTTGGCCATCTCAACCATGGACACTAGATGTCCGATTGCCGGTGCTGGAACAAATATAACTTGTGTTGTTTTCATTATATATTCTAGCAAATTTTCGCAGCATAGAGGTTATAAAAGAACGGCGGAGATAATTGATTTGTGGTATACAGATAGAGGAAAGAATGGAGAACGAGTCCTATGTTCGCCTCTCAACATAAATTAGTCTGTGTATAGGTAACTTATGATCTACCAGTTAAATTATGATCCGAGAATAACTTGATTTTCTTTTCCGCATCTTTCTCTTTTGTCTCGTATACATATATGATATATGTTTCTTTTCGTCATATTCAATTTTATTATTTCTGCATAAACGAAACAGATTTATGCAATATGCGAATCACGTTCGATAAGAATTGAACCTGCTCTTGGTTTTTTCAAAGTATGACAAAATCTAAAATATACAGTATATAGTTTTCTGGCTAAAGGTTTCTGCTCAACTAGGCCGGCAACCATAAATGCTGCCGGACTATATCCGCAACTGTATATAATACGTAGATGCATGCGTCATTGACGACAAAAATTCTGCTGAGTAGGCGCTGACCTCACGAGTTGTTGATACAAACACGTGTTCAATTATGCTACCTTGAAGTTATCAATCTTATTTCTTTGCATTAATGGTTTTGACAACCCAAACAAACATGTAACTAAAATTCGAACCCGCAATAAAGTGAGCTTTCATTGTTAATTACAGTGCAGTATTTACCTGTATAATACATCACCTGGTCGCATGATTAGCAGACATCCTGCCGCTAGAAGTACTTTATATATTGTTCGAGAACCTTCATTTTATTTAAATTATAATTTTAAATTACATGAATTTGCATTTACGTTTTGACTTTTTCATTTTCATACTTATTTTTGAATATCTTAATTTGAAATATAAATTTTAATGTTAAATGTAAATTTGAATTTTTTTAATTTATTCAATCAAATTATTTGACCAAATTCAAAATTTCAAAAAAAATGAAACTAAGGTGAAAATTTTAGTTAAATATTTATATTTTAATATTTCAATTTTAAATATCAAAATTTAATTTCAAATACAGATTCCAATTCTTTTGCATATTCAATTATTTATTTGACCAAATTCAGAAGTTCAAAATAAAATCACATTATGAAACAAGGGAAAGATTTTAATATTTGATATGGATAAAAAATATATCCTAAAAATAGATTAAATGTCGCATTAATTACATATGGAATTTTTGTCCAAAGCCCAATACAGATTAGGGCCGTCAAAAAAATTCGAAAAATCCGATATTCGTCCAAAAAATCTGCATCCGTATCCAAAAAAAAAGCGTATATTATCCGTATCCGAAAAAACGGATATTATCCGTATCCAAATTCGGGATATTCGAATCCAAAATTAAATACATATATGATATTTCAATTATATAAATATATAATTATATATAATTTAAAATTTATTTTCTTTAGTTTGTAGTGTGTGTAAATGTATTAAGTAATACGCTTATACAAATTTTATATAATTGTATACATACTTTATACATATATAAATACATTTTTTGTATTTAATCGTAAAAAATATTCTATAATCATCGTCAAAACGGTAGGGGCAACAAAAAAATTCAAAAAATCCGATATTCGTTCGAAATATCCGCATTCGTATCCGAGAAAAAGCGGATATTATCCGTATCCGAAATAAAGAGGATATTATCCGTATTCGAATCCGATAATTACAGATAAGGATACGGATATAGGCATATCTGTATCTGAATTATCCGTTTGACAGCCCTAATACAGACCAGGCCTTTCTAGGCTCATAACAGGCTAGAGACGGCCCAATCGGTCAAGGCAATACGGATTAGGCCCAATACGGCTAGAATAGCAGGGACATGTGTCCAAAATGTACACAAAATCCTACAAGGAAAGATCTAGAATTCCTTCCCTTATAGAAGTCCTAATTACCATCTAAGTGGGAGACTTGTCCACCAAGTCTCCCAACACAAGTCTAACCCTAGACTTATCTCTATATAAAGGGCTCAACCCCTCAACTTATAACTACGTTTTTGGCTTGATTCTCTACAATACAGATATACGTATGCACCTTGTGAGGACAGACAGTCCCTACCATTCACTGATGATCTGAACCCACCATTCACTGAACCCACCATTCACTGAAGAGATAATGAATGCTCATATCTCAAGGAAGTTCAAGATGCCCACCATCAAAGCATACGATGGTACTAGAGACCCAGTTAATCATGTCAGGGCATTCTCTTACGCCCTGTTACTACAGCTCGTGAACAACGCTATTAAGTGTTAGACCTTTTCTCAAACCCTGTCGGGTATGGCTTAAAGGTGGTACAACCATATAGCCCCGAACTCGATTGGACCTTTCAAGGACTTGAGCCAAGCTTTCATCAAGCAATTTATTAGTTACAGAGTATAAGAGAAGAGTTTGGCTTCTCTCATGGGCATAGTTCAGGGAGCAAAGGAGTCCCTTAGAGACTACCTGAACCGATTCACGAAAGAGGCCCTGAAAGTCTCGGATCTTGACGATAAGGTAGCTATGATAGCCCTACAACAAGGCTCTAGAGACAAGCTCTTTAAGAGGTCCCTGGCCAAAAGCCCTCCTAAAAGCATGCTGCAGCTTTAATTAGGGCCGGAAAGAATATTAAGGTGGAGGAAAGTATGAAGAAGATTGTGGTGAGTAATGAGCCTGTAGGCAACAAGAAGCAAAAGACAGATCATGAGTATGATTCCACGGACAAGTATATTCAAACTGGAAAAAGCTCTGACTCCTCTTCTAAGAAGAATCAACAACCAAGGTTCACTGGATATGCAAGCTTAAACGCTCTAAAGAGCCAAATCCTTATGGAAATTGAGAAAGACAAAGAGTTCAAATGGCCGAAGGCACTAAGGGGAGACCCCGAGAAAAGAGACAATAGCCGGTATTGTAGGTACCATAAAGGTGTCGGTCATGATACCGATGATTGTAGGAAACTCAAGGATGAGATTGAGTATTTGATCCGAAGAGGAAAGTTTGGACGTTTCACCAAGGGTGAAGAGGCTGGAGGCCAAAAAAGAGATGATGATCGAAGGGGTAATGACATTGATCGTAACCCACAACCCCGAGGGCCAATTATCAACATGATCTCAGGAGGACCTACAGTAGCTGGGACTACAAGAAACTCTCGAAAAGCTTATGTGAAAGAGGTAATGAGCATTGTCGGAGAGCCGTCTAAGTGTTCTAAGTCAGAGATGACGCTTGAGTTCGGTGACCCAGGTCTTGAAGGTTTGAAATTTCCTCAGGACGATCCTCTTGTTATCACCCCGATAATTGGAAATTATCCTGTTATGAGGGTTCTAGTGGACAATGGAACTTCCGTGGATATTCTTTTCCATGACATGTTCCTAAGGATAGGCTATAATGACTCCCAACTGACTCCATCTGACGCACCCATCTACGGGTTTATTCAAGTGGAATGCAAAGTCGAAGGAGCAATACAACTTTTCGTCACTATTAAGGAAGAGCCCAGGGAGGCCACGTAGATGTTAAACTTTCAGGTTGTTAAGGTAGTCTCTACCTAAAACGCTATCATAGGGATAACATGGATCCATGCGTTTAAGGTTGTGCCCTCAACCTACCACATGGTGCTGAAGTTCCCGACTATGAATGGTGTTGGAGAAGCAAAAAGAGATCAGAAAATGGCCTGCAGTTGCTATGTTGTAGCATTTAGGCCCGATGGAACTGGGGGCAGGTCCTCCGCATAGAAGACATGGATGTCCATAAGAATAAAGAACTTCGAGGGAAGCCAGCAGAGGACTTAATCCCAATTCCCCTAGACTCCTTAGAACCGGAAAAGGTCACATATATTGGTGCATCTTTGGACAAGCCCCTTAAAGATCCAATTGACAACTTTCTTACAAAAAAACACGAATGTATTTGCTTGGACGGAAGCTGATATGCCTGGGATTGACCCCAACCTTATAACTCATAAGTTGAATGTCGATCCAACTCGAAAGGCCGTGAAGCAAAAAAAAAACTTATGCCCCTGACAGGCTGGAAGCCATAAAATAGGAGGTCGAGAAGCTCTTAGAGGCTAGACTCATCGAGGAAGTGCAGTTCTCTGAGTGGCTGGCCAACCCCATAATGGTCAAAAAGGCTAATGGAAAGTGGAAAATATGCATCGACTTCACTAACTTGAACGATGCTTGTCCTAAGGACTGCTCCCCCTACGAAGGATTAATACCATGATCGATGCCACCACTGGATATGAGATGCTGAGTTTCATGGATGGATTCAGCGGTTACAATCAGATTAAAATGCACAAAGATGGCACCCCCAAGGTGTTTTTTATAACTGACTTTGGTGTCTTTTGTTATCTTGTTATGGCTTTTGGACTTAAGAATGCAGGAGCTACCTACCAAAGGTTGGTAAATAATATATTTGCCCATCTAATTGGGAAGATCATGGAGGTCTATGTTAATGACATGTTAGTCAAAAGCCTAGTCAAGGACGATCATATTAATCACCTCAGAGAGGCATTTGAAGTGCTGAGGCACCAAAAGATGATGTTAATGAAGGGTTTCGAGCACATAAACGCAACGGAAATGATGTAAAATTAAATTAAAATTAGAATAAAATCGAAACCCTATGCAGGATCCATGCAAAAATAGATATTTAATTCGTAGTAAGAATTTTTACCTTAAAGAAGCTTTAAGAGTTCATTAATGGAGGATTAATGGAGTTCCAAATCTTGTTGAATCACCACGTATCCCGCTCTCGCGATCTACGCTCTACTGTATCCACACGAACGCTTTTCTTGAAGGATTGATGTGTACTAGCACCCAAAACTTCATCTCTACTTGTCTTCCTCTTTCTCGTTGAACGACTAGGATTTTGTAAACCATGTATATTCTTTATATAAATTAGCCCTCAAAGAGTTTATATAGAAATAAGAATGAGTTTTCTAATTATAATCTAATTATAATTAATACTAATATGAAATCCCATTTTATTATTTAATTAAGTCACACTTAATTAATTAAACTTATTTTAGAATTAGTTTAAGTAATTTCTTTATTTTATTTATTAAATTATTTAAGTCATACTTAATTAATATCATAAATAAAACTAAATAATTATTTAATTTAAATTCATAATTTAAATTATTTCTCCTTCAAGCGTTCTTTGTGTGTGACCCTGTAGGTTATTATTACGTTGGAAATAATTTTAATATCTCATATTAAAACTATAAACAATGAGCGGTATCGAGTAATATATCATTGTTACCCAGGTAATATTAATTAAATTGGTGATTCGATTAAACCTTTCGTGATAATGTACAATAATATAATCCCTTTAACCAAATATTATATATTAAACTAGAGGCATGTAATGTGTCATCCTCGTCATAGTTTAATCCAAGTTTCCTTGATCAATGAGTAAACTATCATATCAAATCAACATTTGAGCGTGGTCACGCCTTTCATAGTCTAGCTCACACAAGAGGCCAATAATATCACTCCTAAAATAGAAGGATTAAATCTCATCTAGATTATTCATATTTCTCATACGATTTATAATATACCCAATTTCCACTTTTATCATTACCCGGTCAAGCATAACTTTTAATGGAATCATAGTATATTAATCCTCGTATAGAAATTTAATAACTTCAGGTCCAAGGACCATTACATCATTATCACTGTGAGAATAACTTATGACACTATAAACATGTAGTATCTCACAACGGGTCAATCCAGGACCATGTATCTAATACATGTGCCTATGTTTTGACTTTAGTATCACCATACCTATGATCAATGAGATGTGATCATCAGTCAACAAACATACGAGTCTTAATACATTATTATTGTCCCCTATAATAATACTTGAGTAGGGACCTTTAGGAAGATTGATATTATTCTCATAATCTCATTTTTAAGTCACGTACTTAGAGATATAGAATTGCATATCATATTCCAAGAACATTTATTAATCTAACATTTATATCGCAGTAAATTAAGAATTAATAAATTATAAAAGGAATAATCGATAGAACATAAATATCAATAATCCAAATGTCTAAACTAAAACATCATAGTGTTGTCTCTAGGGCACAAACATTAACAGTTAAACCCTACCAAGTATGCTTTCGGTGTTGGGTCTGGGAATTTTTTTGATCACATGGTCTTGAAGAGAGGAATCGAGGCTAACCCTAATAAGATCAAAGCTATCCTAGAATGGAGCCACCACGCTCCCTCCATCAAGGATGTTCAAAAGCTGACCAGAAGAATTGCAGCTCTAGGGAGGTTCATCTCCAAGTCTGGAGATAAATGCCATCCTTTTTCAAAACCCTGAAGAAGGTGAAGAATTTCGAGTGGACAGCTGAGAGCCAAGAGGCCTTCGAGCAGCTGAAAAAATACATGACTGAAGCCCCGTTGCTGGCCAAACCAAGTCCGGAGGACATCCTTTACTTATACCTCGTGGTATCTGAACAAGTAGTAAGTGTAGTCCTGATAAAGGAATGACATAAACTTCAGAAGCTTGTCTACTATGTGAGCAAGGTACTGCATGAAGCGGAGTTAAACTACTCTAACACTAAGAAATTTGCACTTGCCCTCATTACAGCCTCGAGGAAGTTAAGACCATACTTCCAGGCCCACAAGATCGAAGTCCTGATGGACCAACCCTTAAGGAACATTCTTCATAACCCGAGGGCCAGTGACCGACTCATAAAATGGGCAATTGAGTTAGGAGAATTCGACATCAAGTACAAGCCTCGAACAACCATCAAGGTTCAGGCCTTAGCAGACTTTGTGGTCGAATGCACCATTGACCACCTAAAAGTCGGGGGCAAGAGATAGTACCCCCAGAAGGAGAAGAGAAAAAGAAGGATGAAGGTGCGACTCTGAAAAAATATTGGGTTCTCCATTTTGACGGAGCGTCCAAAATATAATCTAGTGGTACATGCCTAGTCTTGCAAAGCCCCGAAGGGTTCATGATTGAGTATGCTTTGAAGTTGGACTTCCCAACTATGAACAGTGAAGTAGAATACAAAGCTTTGATAGCCGGATTAGGCTTGGCTAGAGCCGTGAGGGCCAAAAACCTTAAGATTTATGGAGATTCAAGACTTGTAGTTGCTAAAGTCAATGGGGAGTTTGAGGCCAAGGATGATACAATGGCCAAGTACTTGAGAGTCTTGAAGGGAATACTAACTCAGTTTGATGAATGGTACGCTAAACATGTTCTGAGAAAGGAGAACACTACGACCGATGCCTTATCCAAGTTCGCCTCGTTTGAAATCGAGAACTACCCAATAAGTATCTACTTCCAGGTCCAGAAGACCCCTACTATATATGTCATAAATTTGATAGCACCAATTGGAGTGGCAAGTTGTTGGATCGATCCAATCAAAACTCACCTTGAGACTGGATGGCTCCCCGATGATGCCCAGGAGACACGTAAGTTGTTGGTGAGAGCATTGAGATATTCCCTGATTGAAGGCCTTCTATACAAAAGGTTTTTTATTATTCCGTACTTGAAGTCCTTGAGACCTCTTGAAGCAGAGGAGGCACTTAAGGAAGCCCGGGACGGATTTATGGACTACACCTGGGGGGCAGGGCCCTCGCTCACAAGATAACTCGATTGGGGTTCTACTGGCCAACGATGTTAGCCAATGCAAAGGATTATGTAATGAAATGTGACTGGTGTCAGAGGCACGCTCCGATAGTTCGAAAAGCCCAGAGAGGCTTACATCCATCAGCACACCCATCATTTTTGCAATGTGGGGAATTGATATATTTGGTCCATTTTCTGTGGCGTCAGGACATAGAAAGTTCATCGTGGTAGCCATATACTACTTCACGACGTGGTTGAGGCTAAGGCACTAGCTAAGATAACCACCAAACATATTACCCAATTCTTCTGGGGAAATATGATATGCCGGTTTGGTATCCCTCGCATGTCATGGACAATGGGCGAAAATTAGATGATGCAGAGTTCAGAGAATATTGTGAAGATAACAACATAATGCTCCGCTTCACCTCGGTTTCACATCTATAAGAACATGGGCATGCGGAAGTTGCTAACAAAATCATCTTTGATGGACTTAAGAAAAGGGTCAAATACTCAAGGAACAGTTGGGTGGATGGGTTGTTGCCTATACTATGGGCATATCATACCACCTGCAAAGTGACGACTGAAGCTACCCCATTCATGCTGGCTTACGGAGCCGAGGCTGTGGTGCCCCTAGAGATCACCCATGGATCGTCTAGGGTCGAAGCTTATGAATCAGAAACCAATAAAGAAGGCATGAGGCTCGCTCTCTTTTTTATTGACGAGATTAGAGATGAGGCCAAGGCCCACAATGCAAAACATCAACGAAGAACCTCCTTCTATTATAACAGAAGGGTGAATGAAAGGTTCTTTCAGCAAGGAGACTTGGTCTTAAAGAAGATTGAGGCATCAGGAGTCGGGGAGAAAGGAAAGCTATCCTCAAACTGGGAAGGGCCTTATAAGGCCAGGAAGACATTAGAATGAGGATCCTATAAGTTGGAGACCTTGAACGGTGATGAAGTGCCTCGCACTTGGCACGCTTCAAACCTAAAGGTTTATTATGTTAAAGACATTCGTAACGTATTTCTAACACTTAGTAGTAGATATATGAATAAGGTCGACGAAACCATCTTATCTAAGGGTTGAATCCATTTTTTCAGTGATATTATATATTTATGCAATTTTGTTTCTATCATCTTATCTACCAATTTATTTAAGTACAAGCATCTAAACAATGCAAGTTCCGAAGGACCAAATACCGAAAATAAAAGACAAGTATGAAATTAAACCAAATGATAAGCATAGATAAAGATCCCGAAGGATCACAAGTTAAGTCCCGAAGGACCAATAGGTTAAAAACCAATATAGTTCAAATAAACAAGTTCTGAAAATAAATCCATATGTGACATCTAAAGCCATGCGAGGCTATCACAATCACTCCTCAAAAGAGTCCTCCTCCTCATTATTCCCCTCTCACTGGGCGACCTTCACATCCTCTTCCTCACATTCTTTATCTGAACCGGCTTTGAAGGAATAGTTGTTGCTCCCTGGAACCGGCTCCCTGATTTTCCCATAAAGGGTCGCTTTAGAGCTGGGGCTTTCTGAAGCAGCCTTACCCTTGGAACCAGAACCCCCGTAACTTGAACTAGATTGAGACCGCTGGCAGGAAGTCTCGGGCACATACCCGAAGGCCTACCCGGATGGGTCCATAACAGGGACCTCTAAAGGGAAAGAAAAGAGGCTTGGATTGACCACGCTCGCATACAAGCTGTGAACATCTTTGACGCCCATTTTCCATCCTATGGCCAGGTTCACGGGGCACATCTGGTCGTCATGGTCGTCCATCATCTGGGTAAACTCGTGGGATCTGTGATCCACATCCACAAGCTTCCTCCACTCCATCTTTCTCCTCTTTATCTCTTTCGAGTGTTTTTTCTCTAAGACAGCAACCTTGTCCTCTACCTGGCATGCTTTGAACTCCCATTCATCTAAGGAGATCTGCATCTTGTTCATGGAGGTCTGTAATGCAATGTAGTCGCTCCTCATCTTGATAGTCTGTGTAGAGGATGCTGCGGAATAGGCATTGGCCTGACAAAGAAAATAAAAAAGAGAGAAGTCATAAAAAGGCTAACTCCACGAAAGATAAAAGTTAAGATACTAAGACTCAAAAGGGCCAAATTCCCAACACATAGAGTCCCGACCGACCAGGACCTCCTGAAAGATTGGTCTAGGCCCTCTTGAAGGATTTTCCTTGACCTTCCTGTGAAAATTTCTTAAAAATTTTGAAAGAAGCATACTTGAATGAAAATATATGCAAGTCGAAATGTACCTGGTACAAGGCATGAGCCCCCAACATATCGGCTTCGAGCAACTTCTCACCCGAGGAGACGTGAAGGAGGTCCGAAGGACTAATGCAGTTTTTTAACCACTCAAGAGCTAGGGCCAGACTCCCAAACACCGAGTCATTGGTGGAGATGCCCCATGAAGGCTCTAAGGGGGGTTTTTACACTTCCATCAAAATCTTTGAGCCTCTTCTTTCCGGATCCAGTGGCCTCAAGGAAAGCCGAAACCTTGGGGATACGGATAGTCTGCTTGCCTGCTTCTCTAGCCATCCTTCCCGTGATCTTGCCGCTCTTGTCAGTCATCGCGTTTACGGCCTCAGCAGCTGAAACAAAATGAAAGAAAGGTGCATATAAGGACAAACTTCAACAAAGTTGAGTTATAATTAAAATGAATACCTTTTCTAGAGAGGCTTCTAATTCCAACCTCGACGAGCTTGGTCTCCATGATAAACTCCCAATAAGGGGGTTTTCATTGTCATCAATATGGCGATCACGGTCGTAAAGCTCAACATCTGTAAGATAAAGGATGTACTGGGCACTGTCCACAGGGCTGCTGAAATCGCGCTTGAAGTATACCCCCAATCGCCCTTACTCAATTCCAAGGCTACAAATTTCTTGTTACAACCGTGGATAGAGTCATGAAGAGAGTGCATGTTCACGATATGAGGAACACGGGGCATGTGTTATAGAAGAACCCAGTCGCGCCTATTCAAAAGAGATGCATTTATCATAAAAATACTCTGGAATATTAGGACACTCAATGGAATACCCAGGTCATTACACATCACTATTAAAATGATGATGAAAGCCCACCCGTCAGGATAGAGCTGGCACGGGTGAACTTTCAAACCGACAAGGAGTCTCGGGATGAAAGGATTTAATGGAAACCTTAGCCCGGATTTCAGGACTGCCTTGTACACATACAACCTATTGGTGCTCAGGTTGCAGGTCCTCTCGTTGGGCTTAGCTTTACAAACCTTTATGCATTCAGGCCAGGGGTAGTTCGACCGAATCTCGTCAAGCCGACCAAGAGCGGGACTGATCGACCAGGCCACATGAAGGCCTTATAGTGGACCAAGAACTCCTGTAAGTTTGGTTCAGGGCCTCCTGAAGGTTTTTCGGTAGCCCTCCTAGAAAATTTCCTGAAAATTTACAAAAGTTCAGAGAACAATCGCCTCCCTATCGACTAGGACCACCGTGGAGGTAGCTCCATGGCCGACCAAGAGTAGGACTGGCCGACCAGGAACCCCTGTAGGTTTGGTCTAGGGTCTCCTGAAAGTTTTCTGGTGGCACTCCTATGAATTATCTTGAAAATTTTCGGAAAAGTTGGCTCTCAACGGAAATAAGTTTCGTGAAGACTAGAACATCCACGAGAACAAGGTCCATGAAGACCAAAATGTCCATGAGAACAAGTTCTGTGAAGACTAAAACGTCCACGGAAACAAGTTTCGTGAAGAGTAGGACGTTCACCGCAAAAAGTTTGATGAATGTTCACCTCCCGGTCGACTAGGAACACCATAGAGGTAGCTCAATGGCCGACCTAGAGCAGGCTTGGATGAGTAGGCCACAAGAAGGCCTTAAGGCCGACTAGAACCTCCTGTAAGGTTGGTCCAGGGCCTCCTAAAGGTTTTTCGGTGGCCCTCCTAATGTTTTTTGAAAACTCTTGCAAAATTGAGTGTTTAATAAGAATAAGTTTCGTGAAGACTATAACGTCCACGAGAACAAGTTTTAAGAAGGTTAGAACATCCACGAGAACAAGGTCCATAAGGACTAGAACGTCCTTGGAAACAAGTTTCGTGAAGAACAGAACGTTCACTAGAACAAGTACGGAACGTTCACTAGAAAAAAAATAGAACATTCACCGAAATAAGAACAAAAGAACCACAAAGGGCTCTAAGACCACCATGGAGGTGGCTCCATGACCTACAACGAGCAGAAAAAGCCTAGAAGGCCACATGAAGGGCTTAAGGCCTAGTAGAAAATTCTGCAAAAAAAAATTACAGGACGTTCACCCCTTGGCTAACAGGAGGCTCTGCTCCAGCCGACCGGGAGGAGCCGACCAGGCCACAAGCAAGGCTTGAGCCGAGCAGGACCTCCTGCAGGTTTGGTCCAGGGGGTCCCGTGGGTAAAATTAATTTATGCACATGATTAGTGTGAATTAGGGATAATTAGTGTCTCGTGCATACTAACTAGTCCTGATTAAGATGAATTATCCCCGATTAGGGCAGATTAGCCTCAATTAAAGTCGAATAGAGTAAAATTAAGCTATTTTAAGACTAATTAGCTGTTAATACATGGAAATAAATCCCGTTTAGGGCCGATTAGCCCTTCTTAGGGCTACATAACAGCTTTTACCAATAATTAACCTTGACAAGTTCATCAGCTTCTGATAGATCCAGCTTCTCTTGCATTTCCAATGAAGTCTCATTATTAGAGATACTCAATTGGTCATCCAGTCTGAAGAATCTTCTAACATCCTTATCATCCATGAATTTCATCAGCCAATAAGGCCTCAAATGCACTCTATTTCCTGTGAAGGGAATTGTTAGAGTTCTTGGAAGTGCATTCTTGGCTTTATTACTCCTTAGATCTTCTATCTTCTTTAGGACCAATTTCCTTGCAGTTACATTGAAACCAAAGTTTTTCTTCAAGGATGAGAAGATCTGTATCAGTACAGATTAGCTTTCTTGAAGAATCCTTTGAAGAGGCCATGTGATCTCTTTCCCTCTCTTTTACTTGAACACCAGTCTTTCAGGAAGATTTATGTAAGCATCAATTGCTCTCACTTCTTCTAGTTCATCCATGTAGAGCTTAATCTCAGAAAATTCTTTGATGTCACAGATGTATAGAAGATCTCCCTTGTTGACTATTAGTTGAGCTTTGGTTAGGGTCTTGGTTCTGAGAGTCACAGGCTTGACCTTCTTAATTTCTCTAATCTTTATCTTCTTTGCTTTGTTAAAAATTGGTAAATCAAGATCAGGAATTGGAAAACTTTCCTAGTCTATTGGCTCATCCTTGGGAATTATAGGCTCACCATGAAACTTTTTTGTTGGATCCATCTTGAATTCCTCATGTACCACTGAGGGCTTGGATGTTGAGTTGAAGTTGTAGACTGTTTGGGAATGTAGTCTTCCATTTCCTCGTCACTAAAGTCCAATTTTCTTTTGGAATGAAGCTTGTATCTGAATTTTCTTTTCTGTTGAGGTTCATTTTGCATTTTCTGATCTTGAGCTTCAGTAATCACAGGTGGTTTCTCATAAATCTCAGTTGTAGTTTTCACAGCTTGAAGTTTGGCCAAGAGAGCAGCTTGCTTCTTCTTTTGTTTGAGCTTTTTAGCATTTAAGGCAGCCTGCTTCTTTTCTTGCTTAATTCTTTCCTTTTCTTCCTTCTTGGCTTCTACAAACTAAGGGTGTCCGGCCACCACACATATTTCCTTACCATTCCTGTAGATCTTGGCAATTTTTCTTTTCAGCACTGAATCAGTTGGATCTTTGAACAATGCAATTGACCTTGCCAACAGCTTCTTTTCATCTGGCCTTGGTGTCTCAAACATAAGATCCACAGGATTTTTGTCTGAGAACTTTGGATAGTTCTTTTTAGGCTTCAAAACCAGATTGGCCTTTGGAGACTTGATGTATGAAGGTTGGCCCTTTTCCAATCTACCTAGACTCATTTCATTCACAGAGATTTGTTTGACTTGTGAGTGGTGATGAAAGATCTTGTCTGGTTTCTGTATCTGACCAAATTTCTTCTGAATTTCTTTATCTATTTTCTTCCACTTGTCATCCAATTCCTTCTCAACAGCTGCAACATCAAGCATCTTGAGATTTGTCTTTGAATCAAGCTTAACAGCTGTTATTTGGATCAGATCAATGTTGACCAGTACTGGTGGCTTTGGTAATATAATTTTTGGAACTATTACTTGGTTGATTTGAACATTTAACACATGCTCCCCCTCACTGGTTTGCCCTCCTTGACTAACTGGGATGATTGAATCTTTTTCCCCCTTTTTGTTATCATCAAGTAGAGTGGAGGTAGAAGTTTGTGCAGCCACCAACTTTTGAAGCAACTGAGTTTGTTGTGCTTGATGTAGATGAATAGTTGTGAGAGAGGCTTCTACTGCTTTCAGTTTTGTGTCCAAGAAATCCACTTTAGTTGCAAGATTAGAATTCTTCCTCAACTCTCTGTTGATGTCAAGCACTGTTGTATCTGGAAATTTAGCATCCAATCTTTCAGAGACATCCTTCTCGACTTGGTCAATCTCTATTTTGATTGAAGTGACATCTTGATTGTGTTGAAGAGCTTGTATTTGATGTAGTTGTAGAGAGTTGAAGTGTGCTTGTAGAAGCTTCTTGGTGCTAGCATTAGTAGTGGCTTGAAGAGCAGTGTGTGTCTGTTGAATGATGTGAAAACGAGTTGTCTTGAAATGTTGCTCATCATATTCTTTAGAAAATACCCAAGGTGGAATGTTTGATCTAGAGCTAGGGCCTGCTTCTCCCCCTATGTTCATGAACTCTTCTTCATCACCATCTTCATCTCCAAAGAACTCTTCAGACTTACCAGTTCCATAGTCAACATCATCACCAGCTTTAGGTGGCATGGATGTGATGACATCCTTTGCTCTTTGCATGGAAGCAGTTGTATGCACCAAGTTAAGCATCTTTTCTGCAGCCACATTGTCCTGTTCAGATAGAACATGATATGCTGCAACAGGGTGAGTAAATGCCTCAGCTTCAAAAGAAACAGAGTCTAAAACAACTTGATATTCTTGCTGAATTAGCTGTCTCTTGTCAGCCTCATTGACATCCATTAATTTACTTATAATGGGCTCTTCCCATTCAGTTGTACCTGCTTTTCTCTCATTTTCTCTTTATTCTTGCATCAAGGGCTCCCCATGGCTCACCACCATCACACCCTCACCTTCACCTACTAAGGTGGAACTCCTCTCAATCTCTTTTGCCAGGCTGGAAGAAATAGTCTGCATTTTTTCACTCCTTTTTCCTGAGAGCAACTCAGCCTCTCACTCAATTCACTCCCTTCCCTCAGTCCTAAGAGTGATTATACAACTACTAACTCATCTACACTTGAAACAATTGTTGAAACTTCAATGTGTGCAGTGAGTACCAACGGATGAGGAACATCCATCGGGGTAGTAGTTGGGATAGCCGACGGATGACTGCTGTTAGGCACATCCGTCGGGATACAATCACTAACCGACAGATGAACAATATCCACCAGGATAGAAGAAGTGATAGAGTTTGGAGTGGAAACTATTGTAGACTCTGTGCAGATTGATGATAATTTGGGCATAGATGTTTCAATAGTTACTGAAAGAATTGGCAAGTGAGCCAACAAATCATCCAAAAGATGATGCTCACTTGCACTAGATTTTGGCTTCCCCAACAGAGTTAAAGAAGGGGAATCAGGAGTTGATGTGTTGATCATATCCACATCCAGAGAATTTGTGGGAGAGGTTGGTATTTGTGGTGCTTCTATGATTAAAGATTTTGGATGTGACTCTACATTTATTGGAGCCACATCAATTTGAATTTGAGATGGTGCAGTGACTGAGTCTTTAGCTCCAGTTTACATTGTGTGTGTTCCCTGTGCATCCCCAATGGTTTTGGATCTCTTCTTTCTGGCATAAGTTTGGGGTGAGCTTGTGTCATTTACCCTCTTGGCCTGTGCTCCTGGTTGGGAGCTTGTTTCAATAGTAACATCCTTTTGGGAGAATGAAACTAGAATTGAGTTGATTTCCTTATTAATCACTACAGTCTATTTGGAAACTGTGGTGTGGCTAGGATTAGGTAAACTTACCTCTGCATCCTTATCCTTGGGGTTTCTTTGGTGTTCACCCTGTCCCTCACCTACCTTACCACCCTTCACACTCCCCTCTTTATTTTTGGTTGATTTTGCAGCTGGTTTCTTTTGAGAGAAACCAGAGGGGGTTTTCTTTGATTTGGATTTTGAAAATTTTGTTTTGGTGGCTTGGGTAGGCATCTGTTTGGTCATTCACACAGATACCATAGCCACACTCAAAGGCAAAGAAATTTGGGAGGTTGAAACCATAGAGACAGTGGTGCTTACCTCACTTACCTGAGGGCCCTCCATGATTGGAAAATAGAAAAGGGGCACCTCATTGTGATGACTTGCTCTATTAAGATCTGCAATCACTCTCCTTTCTTGAACCCAACAATCCAGTTTTTTGGTTGGGTTCTCAACAACAATATCCTCAACAAGATGGTTAGCAAGAATCATAAAGAATCTAGCATAATAGACACTTTTAGTTCTCTTTTTAATTTCCCCTAACTTATAACCCAACTCAAGCATGATCATGTCACTAAAATTATGATAATTATCAGTAACCAACATATAAAGCATGTTAAGCATGGCAGTGTTGATAGAATTAAAATTACTTATCTTACCAGAAAACACCTTGGTAATTACATCATACAAATAACTCCACTCTTTTCTAAGAACTAGCCGTCTAATCTCACTTAACTTAGTGGTAGGAAGAGCATAGCCAATAGAATTAAGCATGGTAACTAAATTAGCATATGTGTGTGATACAGTAGTAGTGTTCTCAGGAATCTTAAAGCATGCTTGAATTGTGTCACTGTTAATGCAGAATTGCTTACCTTTGAGAGTAAAGGTTATGGTTTTGTTAGTAGACTGGTACACAGCAGTAGTCCATATTTCTTCGACAACTTCACAGTAGATTGTGGGTGATTCCAGCATAGCATAACTGAGTTTGCATCCCTTCACAAAGTCCATCATTTTGTGAAAATCTTCCAACGCCGGAATTTCCTTGTTCACAAGAGCTACAAAATTGTTTTTGTCATAGATAAATCCAGACTGAGACATTGTAATAACCCCAATTTTTGGAAATTTTTTGAAACCCTTATGAATAGTGTTTTTGCTGAATGAGAAAACTTTTCATGCCACTATGTAGGGGTTCTGTTATTGATCTTCTGGGATATTATTAGTACTCTATGTGGTATATAAGTGTATGTAAAGATCGTCAGAATCCAATTTCCGAACACTTTGATTTTTCCCGGAAATCCACTAGATACGGAAAGAATTGAGAAAAAGGTAACAGGATAAAAAGGATTTAAATTAAAGGATTATAAGAGAGGATCATAAAAAGGAATATAATGTATTGAGATAGGTTAAGGGAACCTAAGTAATAAGATCCCGGGTATGATCCCTCAAACGATAAACGAAAACGAAAGTTAAGCGAACCGTATAACAGATCAGCGGTCATTAGGCAAACAATTAGGAAGTTAATCAAAGGGATTAGAGTGAGTGATGTCACCCAACCAATGAGAGGAGGACAAAGAGGGAAGGATGACATCACAACATGACATGGGCATGACATGGGAAGGAGGGAAATGTGGTGACTTTTTAACCACACAAAATCAAGGGCAACTAGGTAATTTACTACAACAAACAACAAAAATCAACCAACCAAAAGCAAAACAAGGTAAAACACAAAAATCTCTCTTCCTCTTCTTCATGCTCTCGGCCCATTTCTTAAAAATTGAAGATCCAAACTCCACCACTTACTATTTAGCAAGGTAATTATCTAAGCTTCCCCATGGATAGTTACATACTTCCTATAAGTTTAAGCTTCTAATTCCAAGCCAATCTTTTTCTATAAATCATGGAAGAAGATGGTGAATAGTGTTTTTCAAGAAATAAAATTTGTGTTCTTGAAGTTTTGTTTAGATTAAGCTTGGATAAGGACTTTAAGGGTGATTCCAAGCCATTCTCTTGATTCTCCACTCTCCAAGGAAGGTATAACTTCTCAAACCCTTAGTATTAAGTTTTGTTGGTTTGGATTTCATAATGTTAGATGATGGGTTAGTGTAATGAGTGTGTACTCATGATAGAGCTTTGTTTAGTAAGTGGTTTTGTTGATTTAGGAGTTAGGAGTGATGCTTGTTAGATTTGAAGTTCTTGGTCACATTTTTTTTGACTTGGTTTAGATGAATAAATTGGTAATATTGAGTTGATTTGGGGCTGTTGTAATGTAGTTTAGATGGAGGTTTGATTGGGTTGTGAATTGGAGTTGAAATTGTGGTTGTTTGAATTGGTTTAAATTTGGGAAATCACGTAAACATAGCCATCGTAACGTCCGATTTTCTTTAGACTGTTTTTGTGCATAACATTAGGACCCGAGAACCCCCTTCTAGATTATGACCATTACCATGTTTAGATAGCTCATGTTACGAGCTTCGTTTTGATATGTAGTTCATTCGATTCCGATGCACGGTTTAGGAGAAACGACCTTTTCAAGTAACGGCATTTCGCGAACGAAACTTTTCCCCTCGCCTTACTTTGAAACCTTGGTTAAGGACCTTAAATGACTAATTGGGGTAAGAAACATTTATGGTAAGTGTGTTAGGCAGTTGGTAAGACACTCGCGAAGGAATCGCCTTAAAACTCGTAAAGGTTAAATTATTAAAAATGATGGAGCCGAGGGTACTCGAGTGACTTAAGCGAATCAGTAAGCGCAAAACAAGCGTTAGAGTCTAAGTTAGTTAAAGTATAGATTTACAAGTGACTTTGGTTTAATTCCAACTTGCTTGTTGTTTATAGGTTACCAGACTCGCCCCGAGCCTTTTATCACCCCAAGTCGCTCAGGCAAGTTTTCTACCCGTTATAACTGTTGTGGTGATGAATATATGTATTTGCATTATCTTGCGATAGATGCATGTTGGTTAATAAGCAAATGTTGTTATATATTGAAGCATGCTGCTATGGTATATATATATGCAAGCCTGTTTCGCATTCTTTCCATATATATATCTGTTGATTCAGTTGATAATACCTATGCTAAAGGATAGCGGTAATTTGCATATACCCTTAGTACAGGGACCCAAAGGTGAAAATATTTTCTAAAACCGGGAGTCGAGGATCCCGAGTAGATTTTGTATATATGGATATAAATATATATATATATATATTTATACTTATATATATATATGGTCATAGTTTTCAAAACTATTAATCGAATAAGGTTTATTCGATAACTTTAACTTTATTTTATTATTGAATATTATTTCGAATATTATTCAAAGGCGTATGACTCCTTTATATTAAATGAATATTATTTTGAATATTCATTCGAGGACTTATGACTCCTTTCATTTTATTATCTGAATATTATTTGAATATTCATTCGAGGGCTTATGACTCAGTTTATATTGTTTAATGAATATTTTTGAATATTCATTTGAGGATCTATGACTCCGATTATTTGCTGAGATTTGTTCTTTATTTTATTAAAGAATAAGGTGTAAATAATCAAACTTATTTTCGATTATTCAAATAAAGATAGTACTTTTATATAAGTATATCTTTGGTTATTTAATATTCGTTTCAAGTATAAGTTTTAATACTTTTACTTCAATTATTTTTATAAAGATTATTCTTTATGGGAATATTATTTAAATAATAATATTCAGTCATTTTCTAAATATTCTGGGGACTGATTTACTTTATTAAATCAGCTTTACTCCAAACACTCTATAAAGTATTTTCGAGTCTTCAAAATAATTTTTAAAAGATAGAGCTGATCCCAAAACTCATTTTTATATTTAAGATCTTCCTTTTAAGGGGATTTAAATACTCGCTCAAAACCTGAGGGATCCGGCTCTGTGGTGTGTTTTATATTCGCAACAAGGTTGCTGTTTTGTTAAATGAATTGATTACTTACCCAACACTCGGGAAGTAAAATTCTTGGAACAAGTTAATCCATTAACAGGCATCGCCTGGGAAATATCGGTGAGTTTTCCTTTCCAACTAGATACGACTTCTTGGTGGAGCCGTATCAACAAGTTCTACTTGGGGAAAGGGGGAACGAGCTTTACGTTTCAGAGTCATGGATTTCATCTGAACTAGGAGTGGCGTAAGTGGTCGAGTGGCGCCGGCCCAGCCTTATTATATTGGCCCAAATGGCCTGGAAGTTCCGCTAAGGCGGTCCATTCCTTAGGAGTTCAGTGTTCGGTTGACAAGTAAATCCGACAGGTTCTCCTCTACATGTAGAAAATGGTGGGGTTGTACTACTACGACTGATCATTGTAAGTGGTCTTCCTGGCGCGGCAAACTCCCGTAATGAGTTCATCATCCATTTGGATAATTCTGCAACACTACCCGTAGCATTTCGATCAAAAGGCTACTAATGGGTGGTTGCCGAAGCATTGACAGGGTCAAACATTTTTATTGGTGTATCCATTGAATGAAGTATCTCGTAACTTCATTTCTTTTCAAAATATTTCAAAGATCAAATATTTTCAAGTTTTATTTGTGGTCTCATCTATGGGATGACCTCGTGAATCTTATTATACTTCGAACAGTAGTAGTTCAAGTAGATTTCTAACAAAATGGTATAAGTATAGTGAAGTAATTGGTAACTTCATCTTCTTTTAAAACTTATATCCAGTAAGTAATTACCTTACTCATGATAAAGAATTCTAGTAAGTATCCATTTAGATACTTGTATTATTGTTATCACTATATATTATCTTGCGAGCTGTAAGGCTCACTCTTGCTTTATTTCTTCATCACACAACAACAGTTAGGAAAGATGGCCAGACTCCAGCAGACCCAGCGCAAGCGCGTGGGAAGCGTCCCGCGTCTTCCCGTTGATGTTGTAGCTGCTATAGCTGCAGAGGTAGATCTATTGTAGATCAGACCATCTACTTTTGAGAATCAATTATGTATAATTATAACTTGTGGCAGATAATGGCAATTAACTGTAAATTTATCAAGTAATCATTTTGGGTTGTAATAACTTTTAAATTGTGGATTCAAAGACTTGTACTTATTTTCATCTCTGAGACTATAACGGGTTGTGGTGTGTGTGTTAGTGTGGGGTCACAGCATAAGGTTATTTATTATTAATTAAGTGAAGTGATATTGTGGAAAGAAAGACCGTGACGACCCGGATCCCCGACCCCGGATCTGGGGGTGTTACAGAAGTGGTATCAGAGCTAAGCGTTATAAACCTCAGAGATGATGTGACGTTAAGATAATAAGTTCACTAAGATAATAAGAACTCTTGCCAAGTTCATAGTCGGACTATCTAACGTAGTCTTGACAGTTAAAACCCTTATGGGAACCCTTATAAATATCGTGATAGGAGCGTAGTTCGTTATCGTATATGGTAGCGGGACTCCGAACCCTGAGGTTGAGGAGCAACAGCGCGATGATGTTTTATTACTAATTGGAGATCGGGGTGTGGATCCGATAGAGTGTCCTAACGCGGGACCGGATGATGTTCATATTGAGGATGTAGCGGTTGAGGATGTTGTCCTAGAAGGGATTGTTGCTGAGAAGAATCCCGTGGAGGATCCTGACAAGAATGAATAAAGGACCACTGAGGAATTGATGACTATGGTTAGGGAGACTACCAGAGGTAGGATTGGCCGGTTACTACCAGAGGTTCGTTCAAGTTCCTAAAGATAGTAGCCCCTTTAACGCGGCTTACTCGTAAGACTGAGAAGTTCGAATGGACAGAGAAATACGAGAACAACGTTCAAGAACTGAAGCAAAGATTGGTGATGGCCCCTATGTTGGCATTGCCGGATGGAAAAAGGAGATTTTGTGAATTGTAGTGACGCTTCGCGTAAGGAATTAGGGTGCTTCTTATATAGCACAGCAAGATAATCGCGTATGCGTCAAGAAAATTAAGGGAATTTAAAATTCGATATCCCCACCCATGAGCTTGGGCTCGTGGCAATAGTTTTGCCCTAAAGATTTGAGGCACTACTTGTATGGAGAGAAGTGTGAGATTCACAAACCATAGGAGCTCTAGTACATTTTACGTAGAAAAAGCTCAACATACGCCCGAGGAGGCGGTTAGAGCTAATCAAGAATTATGATTGGGAGATTCTGTATCATTCGGGGAAAGCCAATGTGGTGGCTGATGCCCTTAGTAAAAAGGAGAGACTCAAGATGATAATGTCTTTGGGAGAATTGATAAGAGATTTTGAGAAAATGGAAATAGTAGTGAAGGTAACCGGAGCCGGCACCGAAAAGCTGTTTGAGATTGCAATAGAGACCGAATTATTGGAAAAGAGCATATTGTGCCAGAAAAAGGTGATGAATGAAGGCAGAAAGCCAACAATTAGATAAAAGATTAATACCGAGAAAGATGATAAGGGAATAATGAGGTATTCCTATAGAATTTGGGTTCCGAAAGTTCAAGAGCTTAAGGATGAGAACTTAGATGAGAGGCATAGTTTGAGGAATAGGATTTAGGGCAAACCCAGAATGTGATAGTCAGGGAGGTTGCCATCAAGAAAGAAAGAACCCATAACATAATAGAGTGGAAAACAAGGTTTTTAATGTATAAGATAACCCCGATTATGGGAGAAGGTTGAAACATTTAATACTAAGGAAACAGAAAGTCGAGTAAGGAAAGGAGACCCGAGACGGTACTCCTATACGGCAATTTATGGACCTGTCTAGACAGAACTTAGACTATTATCCCCAACCACAACCTTGAGGAAACAATGCGATAGGAAATTCTTTCAGGACCTTTAAGTCTCTAAGCTCTCAGAGTTCCAAGGAACAGGTTGACCTAGTCGAGGCAAGAGCCTGGCTAAAGGAAATAGAGGAATTATTTGAGATTCTGAATGATTGACGAACCACGAAAGACTGTTTTGTCACTTACCCTCCTAAGAAAGAGACCACCCGCTGGTGAAAGACCAAGGAAGGCACGGAGCAAGAGATTATAATAAACTGATTTAAGTTCAGTCAATTGTTTTCGGGAAAGTAATTCCCAAAGATAAGGAGATAGTGTAAAAGCTTTAGAGCCAGAACAAAGGCAGACGAGTATGATGAATTATGAATCTAAGATGTAAAAGTTGTCAAGATTCGTTCTGAAGACACGAATCCAGAATGACGGGATGTTTGAAATCAATGCTTATGTTTTGTTGGTTCATGAAATAATGATAAGAGAAAGGAAAATAAAAAGAAATTGAAGTGGAAAGGAATATAACGGCAATAGAGTTTGAGGAATGATAAGGGAGTTGGGTATGAGGAAACCCTAAAGACTCGTAGAAATAGAAATAGAAGAGTATGTAATCGTCAGGATGAGGGTGAGTCACCATGAGTTAAAATTGATGGTTGAGGGCATAAGAGATACATATATTTTATCCCCTGTAAGTTGGGAAGATTCGAGGAAACCTTGAGATAATTCGAAGGATAAATAATGAGACGCGGATAGACTAAGGACACAAGAAAGTAAGAAATTAGGAAAATTGGATGAAGGAAGTGACCTTCAAGAAGGTGAAGTGTAAGACCGGTGGCAGGATACCCAGAAAGGGAAACGCCAGGTATGAGAGATATCCCAACATTGAGATGACTGTTGAGATAAACAACAAAAGTAAATAAGGAATTATTAAGAAGAAGTTCACGTTGAACACGACCAATATCTTCCAGAACATCCTTGTTATCGTTACCAAATTAGGCAAGAAAAGCGGATGACCATTGTTATCTTTTGGAGGCCATATGGATTGACCTCAATTTGAATAAGGATGCTATTATGAAGTTAGGTATAGACTATCGAGGTGGGATTGATTGAATAAGACACCCTTATCAGGGATATATGACTTGATTTATCCATGAAAGGATGCAGGTACCTTTTAAAGGTGGAATTAAGGATAGAACATCGGTAACTTAAAATGAATCCTAGGGGAATGCATAAAGGTTGGCGTTTCACCCTTAGTAGGGATAGTATGAGTTTGACAGTAGGATTTGGAAAGGGTTAAGATAACAACAACCTTTAAGTATCAGTGGAGAAATTTTTCAGAAGTATATAGACAATGATTCTGGTATTAGTAAACGGTATTTTGATATGCCCTGTATCTAAGGAATACAGGAGGAACGATTCAAGGATAACCCTAGAGATTTTACAAGGAGAAAGGTAATATTCAAAATTTTCAAGAATAGAACTGTTGATAAAGGAAATATGACGTAATTATAATGTTTCCAAGTGGGGCACGTGTTAAACCACGAGAAAGTATGGATCGAACCAGTAATGGTCGAAATTGTTCAGGGCAATTAGGACTTAAGATAAAAGATGTTCTAATTATGATTGAGAGTCAGTCATGGCAGTGATTAACCTCTGAAGACTGAGGGGATAACTTATGGAAAAATGGTGATTTTTTTTTACTAGAACATCTTCACATAAGCTGTGATTGAAATGAGGTAGAAAATTTATTTGAAGGTGGTTAAAATGACATTGACTGTAAGGAAATTTTACTATCAGGAAAGGCCAAAGAGGTGGCCGACACTTTAAAGGTAAGAGGATAATTATAGGCGCTTGTGCCAAAGGAATACAGTGATGATGGTTGAAGCCGTAAAGGTTGTATTATGGTTTGGAAGATTGACATCCCTTCTGATGACTGTGCAATACCCAACCGTAATAGTAGTTGATAAAGGTTTAATTCGTGTAATCGCCATGGGCGGGCTATCTATCTCAGAAGATAAGCCAGGACCATATTTCAAAAAAAAAGGACTAAACAAACCTTTGAGTTAAGTCTTCTATTGAAGGCATATGATTACGAATGGTATTAACCTGCTATCGTTGCTTTGAGCGAAACTCTTCTGCAATTTTATCTGCTTCATGTCATGAAAGTACGTCAGAGTTTGGAGTGTTCTTCATGAATTATGATTGGTGGTTATGTTAACTCCTTAGGAGAATTAGATACGAGATGTATGGACTCCGTATGGTTAGCTATTAAGACTTTATGGAAAATGAATGACTATAGTAGGTCAGTGGTGGACCATAGTAAGGCAGCAATGATTCTGCGAGTAATGAGCTGATTACAACCGTGAGAGTTGTATTGGAATGGGTGTTGAGATTGAGTACCACTAATCGGGTCGTGGTAGTGTATAAGTTATCATTGATAGACTAATTAAGTAGAGTATCTACCTATTGTATATTTATTATTCTTATCAATAGAGAGTCGTATTATTATACGAGGAAGGTTGCGGTGCAAGCATAGAACTCTAGTAACGGTGATGTCTAAAATGAGATCCCAGGTTCGATTTTCGAAATCGAGGGAGTTTCAAAGGTGATTGTGTATAAGCTCGAGGAAGAGCATGGGTCCATAGAATGATGGACGGAATAGAAATATTTAGGCATGTGAAATACGATGTTATAATGCTTAATGTTGATTTATATATGTATATGATTTGTTCTCCTATGACAAACCTCTATAGTTCAGAGGTAGGTTCCAAGCCAGATATTTTGTGGCAGTATATTTTTTTTTCATATATACAATTCTCTTCAAATCGTTCTTTTTTCTTCTTTTCATTTCATGTAAGCTGAGAAGAACAACCCTTCCAGAAAGGGGAGGTATTGCCGAATGACTATCTATCTGTGTGATAGAAGCCTAGTAGGATACCATCTATTGTTTAATTGCTTGTCAAGTACTAAAGGCTGGCCACCTTCTGTACTAACTATGCGATATAACAAGTGTTCATGATCATAGTGATCTCTCAACAAATTCCTTTACTTCTATATGAAGGATTAAGCTTTCGAAAATAGAAACAGCTGAAAAAGGAGTAATAAAATTGTGATAGTATTCGGGATGGAAACACATTCGTGATACTAAGGTTGACGTGGTTATTAAAAGGTTATAGAACGCTAACGAGCAAAAGTATAACCAGTATAATATTAGGAACGGGAGGTGATAGCGATTACGAACTGGAAAAGAGTGGGTATTGAGAAGCAAAAGCTATAATGTTAGAAGCTATGATGAGAGTCTGTGCAATAGACTTGAAAGAATTTGGAATGATCACTTAACGCGGATTAAGTTATCTTACGACAATAGATCATATGTCATTATCGAGATGTCGCCTTATGAGATCCTTGAGGGAAGACAATGTCGATCTCCCTTATGTTAGGATAAAGATGTAGAGCGCAAGATGCTCGGACCCGCAGTAGTCCAAAGGACCAAGGATATGATAAATCTAATCAGAGGATGGCTGGTAGTAGCCCAAGATGGGAACATGAAGTATGTCGATTTGACACGAAAGGACAAAGAATAGGAAGGAGGCAACCTTGTATTGTTAAAAGTATTCCCTTGAAAAGAATTAATGAGATTCGGAAAGAAAGGAAAGCTAAGTCCACCAATTGTTGGACCCTTGGATATATTAAGAAGTATTGGGAAGTTAGCATATGAGCTAGCCTTACCCCAGAACATGTAGCAAGTCATAACGTGTTTCACGTATCAATGTTAAGGAAGTGTAATTCGGATGCCAGATAAATAGGGGCATAGGAGCGCATAGACATGCAACCAGACGTAACCTATATGGAGCAACCAGGAAGGGTATAGATTAAGAAGGAACGAGTGCTTAGGAAAAGGATTATCAAACTAGGCAGAGTTTGGTGGCAGGACCACAATAGGGGAAAATTTACTCGAGAGTTAGAAAGTGTAATGCTAAGAGGGTATCCCTATTCATTTTCTATTTAATTCCGGGACGGAATCCTTTTAAGGAGGGGAGACTGTAATAACCCCAATTTTTGGAAAATTTTTGAAACCCTTATGAATAGTGTTTTTGCTGAATGAGAAAACTTTTCATGCCACACTATGTAGGGGTTCTGTTATTGATCTTCTGGGATATTATTAGTACTCTATGTGGTATATAAGTGTATGTAAAGATCGTCAGAATCCAATTTCCGAACACTTTGATTTTTCCCGGAAATCCACTAGATACGGAAAGAATTGAGAAAAAGGTAACAGGATAAAAAGGATTTAAATTAAAGGATTATAAGAGAGGATCATAAAAAGTAATATAATATATTGAGATAGGTTAAGGGAACCTAAGTAATAAGATACCGGGTATGATCCCTCAAACGATAAACGAAAACGAAAGTTAAGCGAACCGTATAACAGATCAGCGGTCATTAGGCAAACAATTAGGAAGTTAATCAAAGGGATTAGAGTGAGTGATGTCACCCAACCAATGAGAGGAGGACAAAGAGGGAAGGATGACATCACAACATGACATGGGCATGACATGGGAAGGAAGGAAATGTGGTAACTTTTTAACCACACAAAATCAAGGGCAACTAGGTAATTTACTAAAACAAACAACAAAAATCAACCAACCAAAAGCAAAACAAGGTAAAACACAAAAATCTCTCTTCCTCTTCTTCATGCTCTCGGCCCATTTCTTAAAAATTGAAGATCCAAGCTCCACCACTTACTATTTAGCAAGGTAATTATCTAAGCTTCCCCATGGATAGTTACATACTTCCTATAAGTTTAAGCTTCTAATTCCAAGCCAATCTTTTTCTATAAATCATGGAAGAAGATGGTGAATAGTGTTTTTCAAGAAATAAAATTTGTGTTCTTGAAGTTTTGTTTAGATTAAGCTTGGATAAGGACTTTAAGGGTGATTCCAAGCCATTCTCTTGATTCTCCACTCTCCAAGGAAGGTATAACTTCTCAAACCCTTAGTATTAAGTTTTGTTGGTTTGGATTTCATAATGTTAGATGATGGGTTAGTGTAATGAGTGTGTACTCATGATAGAGCTTTGTTTAGTAAGTGGTTTTGTTGATTTTGGAGTTAGGAGTGATGCTTGTTAGATTTGAAGTTCTTGGTCACATTTTTTTTGACTTGGTTTAGATGAATAAATTGGTAATATTGAGTTGATTTGGGGCTGTTGTAATGTAGTTTAGATGGAGGTTTGATTGGGTTGTGAATTGGAGTTGAAATTGTGGTTGTTTGAATTGGTTTAAATTTGGGAAATCACGTAAACATAGCCGTCGTAACGTCCGATTTTCTTTAGACTGTTTTTGTGCATAACATTAGGACCCGAGAACCCCCTGATAGATTATGACCATTGCCATGTTTAGATAGCTCATGTTACGAGCTTCGTTTTGATATGTAGTTCGTTCGATTCCGATGCACGGTTTAGGAGAAACGACCGTTTCAAGTAACGGCGTTTCGCGAACGAAACTTTTCCCCTCGCCTTACTTTGAAACCTTGGTTAAGGACCTTAAATGACTAATTGGGGTAAGAAACATTTATGGTAAGTGTGTTAGGCAGTTGGTAAGACACTCACGAAGGAATCGCCTTAAAACTCGTAAAGGTTAAATTATTAAAATGATGGAGCCGAGGGTACTCGAGTGACTTAAGCGAATCAGTAAGCGCAAAACAAGCGTTAGAGTCTAAGTTAGTTAAAGTATAGATTTACAAGTGACTTTGGTTTAATTCCAACTTGCTTGTTGTTTATAGGTTACCAGACTCGCCCCGAGCCTTTTATCACCCCAAGTCGCTCAGGCAAGTTTTCTACCCGTTATAACTGTTGTGGTGATGAATATATGTATTTGCATTATCTTGCGATAGATGCATGTTGGTTAATTAGCAAATGTTGTTATATATTGAAGCATGCTGCTATGGTATATATATATGCATGCCTGTTTCGCATTCTTTCCATATATATATCTGTTGATTCAGTTGATAATACCTATGCTAGAGGATAGCGGTAATTTGCATATACCCTTAGTACAGGGACCCAAAGGTGAAAATATTTTCTAAAACCGGGAGTCGAGGATCCCGAGTAGATTTTGTATATATGGATATAAATATATATATATATTTATACTTATATATATATATGGTCATAGTTTTCAAAACTATTAATCGAATAAGGTTTATTCGATAACTTTAACTTTATTTTATTATTGAATATTATTTCGAATATTATTCGAAGGCGTATGACTCCTTTATATTAAATGAATATTATTTTGAATATTCATTCGAGGACTTATGACTCCTTTTATTTTATTATCTGAATATTATTTGAATATTCATTCGAGGGCTTATGACTCAGTTTATATTGTTTAATGAATATTTTTGAATATTCATTTGAGGATCTATGACTCCGATTATTTGCTGAGATTTGTTCTTTATTTTATTAAAGAATAAGGTGTAAATAATCAAACTTATTTTCGATGATTCAAATAAAGATAGTACTTTCATATAAGTATATCTTTGGTTATTTAATACCCGTTTCAAGTATAAGTTTTAATACTTTTACTTCAATTATTTTTATAACGATTATTCTTTATGGGAATATTATTTAAATAATAATATTCAGTCATTTTCTAAATATTCTGGGGACTGATTTACTTCATTAAATCAGCTTTACTCCAAACACTCTATAAAGTGTTTTCGAGTCTTCAAAATGATTTTTAAAAGATAGAGCGGATCCCAAAACTCATTTTTATATTTAAGATCTTCCTTTTAAGGGGATTTAAATACTCGCTCAAAACCTGAGGGATTCGGCTCTGTGGTGTGTTTTATATTCGCAACAAGGTTGCTGTTTTGTTAAATGAATTGATTACTTACCCAACACTCGGGAAGTAAAATTCTTGGAACAAGTTAATCCATTAACAGGCATCGCCTGAGAAATATCGGTGAGTTTTCCTTTCCAACTAGATACGACTTCTTGGTGGAGCCGTATCAACAAGTTCTACTTGGGGAAAGGGGGAACGAGCTTTACGTTTCAGAGTCATGGATTTCATCTGAACTAGGAGTGGCGTAAGTGGTCGAGTGGTGCCGGCCTAGCCTTATTATATTGGCCCAAATGGCCTGGAAGTTCCGCTAAGGCGGTCCATTCCTTAGGAGTTCAGTGTTCGGTTGACAAGTAAATCCGACAGGTTCTCCTCTACATGTAGAAAATGGTGGGGTTGTACTACTACGACTGATCATCGTAAGTGGTCTTCCTGGCGCGGCAAACTCCCGTAATGAGTTCATCATCCATTTGGATAATTCTGCAACACTACCCGTAGCATTTCGATCGAAAGGCTACTAATGGGTGGTTGCCGAAGCATTGACAGGGTCAAACATTTTTATTGGTGTATCCATTGAATGAAGTATCTCGTAACTTCATTTCTTTTCAAAATATTTCAAAGATCAAATATTTTCAAGTTTTATTTGTGGTCTCATCTATGGGATGACCTCGTGAATCTTATTATACTTCGAACAGTAGTAGTTCAAGTAGATTTCTAACAAAATGGTATAAGTATAGTGAAGTAATTGGTAACTTCATCTTCTTTTAAAACTTATATCCAGTAAGTAATTACCTTACTCATGATAAAGAATTCTAGTAAGTATCCATTTAGATACTTGTATTATTGTTATCACTATATATTATCTTGCGAGCTGTAAGGCTCACTCTTGCTTTATTTCTTCATCACACAACAACAGTTAGGAAAGATGGCCAGACTCCAGCAGACCCAGCGTAAGCGCGTGGGAAGCGTCCCGCGTCTTCCCGTTGATGTTGTAGCTGCTATAGCTGCAGAGGTAGATCTATTGTAGAACAGACCATCTACTTTTGAGAATCAATTATGTATAATTATAACTTGTGGCAGATAATGGCAATTAACTGTAAATTTATCAAGTAATCATTTTGGGTTGTAATAACTTTTAAATTGTGGATTCAAAGACTTGTACTTATTTTCATCTCTGAGACTATAACGGGTTGTGGTGTGTGTGTTAGTGTGGGGTCACAGCATAAGGTTATTTATTATTAATTAAGTGAAGTGATATTGTGGAAAGAAAGACCGTGACGACCCGGATCCCCGACCCCGGATCTGGGGGTGTTACAGACATGATTTTGACTACTGGTGCCATTGTTAAGGTGAGGAAATTTGCAGAGAGAGAGTATTTGCTTTGGAGAAGAAGAGAGTTAGAGAAATTGCTTTGAGAATGATAAAAGAAAAGAATGAAAATGAATTTTGCTTTTATACCATCTCAGAAATAAACTATCAAAAGTAATAAAGTAAAATAAAATAACTAATAAAAATAGCCCAAAATAGCCGTTTAAAAATAAAATAAACTGTCAAAATTCTGTCAATTATCCATCGTTATATACTTACAGACTGTAAGTATATCCGATGGATAATGTTCAGAACTCCAACGGCTAAGATGTAGACAATTCGACGGATGAGAATAAAGCAATTATCCGTCGGGTATAAAATAATCCAGAAAAGTAATTGATTTTTACCAGGCTAATCTATTTTGACGGATGATCAAACTCGATGGATAATGAGCATCCGACGAGATGTAAATTTTGACCTAGTCAAAATTTCAAATAAAACTAAAAAATCAATTAAATTTCTGGCTGCATTACAACTTGTAAAATTATCAAAAATAATTTAAGAGTAATAAAGCATACCTAACTCACTTACCAACCTTGTAAAGGTGGATCCATCAAGTGGTTTGGTAAAGATATCTGCAAGTTGCTTTTCACTTGGAACAAAATGAAGTTCCACAGTACCATTCATCACATGTTCCTTAATGAAGTGGTACTTGATGTCTATGTGCTTTGTTCTAGAATGCTGTACTGGATTTTCAGTGATGGAAATTGCACTTGTGTTATCACAGAGAATAGGAATTATGTCCACTTGTAGGCCATAGTCTAATAGTTGGGTTTTCATCCATAAAATATGTGCACAACAACTACCAACAATAATATATTCAGCTTCAGCTATAGAAGTAGAAACTGAATTTTGCTTTTTACTAAACCAGGACACAAGCTTGTTTCCTAGAAATTAACAGATTCCTATTGTACTTTTTCTATCTATTTTATAACCTGCATAATCTGCATCTGAATAACCAGTTAGATCAAAACCATAATCTCTAGGGTACCAAATGCCAAGTTTTTGTGTTCCCTTGAGATATCTGAAAATTCTCTTAATAGCTACTAAGTGAGATTCTCTAGGATCAGCCTGAAATCTAGCACAAAGACAAGTAGCAAACATTATATCTGGCCTACTAGATGTTAAGTACAGAAGTGAGCCAACCATGCCTCTATAGCTTGAAATATCTACAGACTTTTCAGTATTGTTTAATTCAAGTTTAATTGCAGTGGCCATGAGAGTTTTTACAGATGTGCAATCCATTAGATCAAACTTCTTTAAAAGATCATAAATATATTTGGTTTGACTAATGAATATTCCATCACTAACTTGCTTAACTTGTAAGCCAAGAAAGTAAGTTAGTTCTCCCATCATGCTCATTTCATACTTACTTTGCATCAATTTGGCAAACTTTTTCAATTGTAGAGCCAAATATAATATCATCTACATAAATTTGAACAAGTATACTAGAGTCATTAACATTTCTAAAGAATAAGGTCTTGTCAACAGTACCTCTTGTGAAGTGATTTTCTAAGAGAAACTTTGATAAAGTATCATACTAGGCTCTAGGTGCTTGCTTCAATCCATAAAGTGCTTTTAAAAGATAGTATACATATTCTGGAAAATTTGGATCTTCAAAGCCAGGAGGCTGACTGACATAGACTTCCTCCTCCAAATCTCCATTCAGAAAGGCACTTTTGACATCCATTTGACAGACTTTGAAATTGGCATGGGCTGCATAGGCTAAGAAAATTTTGATGGCTTCAAGTCTTACAACAGGAGCAAAAGTTTTATCAAAATCTATTCCTTCTTATTGACAGTAGCCCTTAGCAACCAATCTAGATTTGTTCCTGACAACTATGCCATTTTCATCCATCTTGTTTTTGAATACCCACTTGGTGTAAATTGGATTCTTTCCTTTAGGTTTGGGTACCATCTTCCATACCTTGTTCCTTTCAAATTGGTTTAGCTCCTCCTGCATAGCTAAACCCAATCAGGATCCAACAGAGCTTCTTCTACCTTCTTTGGTTCTTCCTTTGAAAGAAAGCTACTATACAGACATTCTTCTTGAGCTGCTTTCCTTGTTTGAACTCTAAAAGTTGCATCACCAATAATGAGCTCAAAGGGGTGATCTCTAGTCCATTTTCTCTGTTGTGGTAGATTAGCTCTTGATGAAAAGGCCTCATTGTTGTCTTGATGTGTGACTGAGTTTTGATTATAAGAAAACCCCCTGAGTTTATGGATCTTTGACTTAAAGATGGGGTTCTTTCTGTAAGTGATCTGTTTTGACTCTCCGCTTCTCTCATTGTTCCAACGGATGATGTACTTTGTATCTCGATGGATGAAGCTGATTGTCTACCGACGGGTGAGACAGATTATCTACCGACAGATGAAGCGTTATGTAACTCGACGGGTGAGACAGATTGTCTACCGACAGATGAAGCGTTATGTAACTCGACGGGTGTTGAATTATGTGCTTCATTAGTTTTAGATTTTTCTGCATTATCCTTAGTCACTATTTCTTGATCACTTTTATCATCACTATCATCACTAACCATCTCAACATTATCAAATTTGAGGCTTTCATGGAATCTCCATCTTACAGTCCTTCAATCTTTTTATCATCAAACACAACATGTATTGATTCCATAATAATGTTGGTTCTTAGATTGTAGACTACATATGCTTTTCCAACAACATATCCAACAAAAATTCCTTCATCTGCTATGGCATCAAATTTTCCATGTTGATCAGTTTGATTCCTTAGAATGTAACATTTGCATCCAAAGACATGAAGAAAATTTAGAGTTGGCTTCCTATTTTTGAACAATTGGTAAGGTGTCATGCACTTTGCTTGATTGATCAAAGAAATATTCTGAGTGTAGCATACAGTATTCACAGCTTCAGCCCAAAAATATGTTGGTAATTTTGATTCTTCTAGCATTGTTCTTGCAGCTTCAATAAGGGATCTGTTTTTCCTTTCCACCACTCCATTTTGTTGTGGAGTTCTAGCTGCAGAAAATTCATGCATAAACCCATTTTTTTCACAAAATGATCTCATCACAGAATTCTTGAACTCAGTTCCATTGTCACTCCTGATTCTTCTTACTTTGAAGTCAGGATGATTGTTGACTTGCCTTATATGATTGATGATGATTTCACTAGCTTCATCTTTGGATTTCAAAAAATATGTCCAAGATAACTTTGAGAAATCATCTACAATTACTAGGCACAATCTTTTCCTTGAGATAGACAATACAGTGACTGGTCCAAACAAATCCATGTGTAATAGTTGCAAAGGTTCTTCAATTGTTGAATCAAGCTTCTTTCTGAATGATGCTTTAATCCGCTTTCCTTTTTGGCAGGCATCACACATTCCATCCTTAGTAAACTCCACTTGAGGAATACCTCTGACCAATTCTTTCTTGACTAGTTCATTCATGATATTGAAGTTTAGATGGGACAGCTTCTTGTGCCATAGCCAACTTTCATCTTGACTTGCTTTACTGAGAAGACAAGTTACTGATTCTGCATTTGATGAGTTAAAATTAGCTAGATAAATATTTTCTTTTCTCACTCCAGTGAGAACCACTTTGTTGCTCTTTTTGCTGGTCACAACACAGGCTTCTGAATTGAAGGTGACTGATTTGCCCTTTATTGGGTTTCGTGACACAAACGCAGCAGAAAAATAAAAAAAAATATGAAAAACGAAACCCTAAACGCAGGATCCATGCGAAACATTATATTTAATTCGGAGATTAGATGTTTACCTTAAACGAAGCTTTAATAATGGATGAATAATGGAGGTTCAAGCTTGAATCACCACATCCACGAGAGAAGAAGAACACATAACATCTTGAACCACCACATATCCCATATGTACGATCTACATCTCTATCGGTATCCACACGAACACTTGATCTTCGAAGGAGGAACGATGTACTAGCACCCAAGGTTGTTTCTCTCTATCTCTCTCTTTCTCAAAAAGGCTAGGGTTTTGTCAAAATAACATTAGGTTAACCAGCCTAGAAAGAGATGTATTTATAGAGCACATAAATAGGCTTTCTAGCCCATAATCTGATTGGGCCTTTAATTTATTTAAAATTCGAATTCTAATTTAAATAACTAATTAAGTCATACTTAATTAATATTTAAATATAATTCGAATTCAAATGAATTCAAATTTCTTGTTTTATTAATAAATTAAGTCCAACTTAATTAATATCATAAATAAATTTAAATTCATATTTTATTTAAATAAATTATCCTTCAAGTGTTCTTTGTGTGTGACCCTATAGGTTATTATTACGTTGGCAATAATTTTACTTTCTAATAATAAAATTATAAACAATGAGCGGCATCTAGTAATACATCATTGCTACCCAAGTAATAATAATTGAATCGGTGATCGATTAAACCTTTCGTGAATAATGTACAATGTAATATAATCCCTTTAATCACATATTATAAATTAAACTAGAGGCATGTAATGTGTCATCCTCATCAATGTTTAATCCAGGTTTCCTTGATAAATGAGTAGACTATCATATTAAATCAACATTTGAGCGTGGCCACGCATTTCGTAGTCTAGCTCACACAAGAGGCCAATAATATCACTCCAAAAATAGGAGGGTTAAATCCCTTCTAGATCATTCATATTTCTCATACAATTCATAATATACCCAATGTCCACTTTTATCATTACCCGGTCAAGGATAAATTTTAATGGAATCAATGTATATTAATTCTTGTATAGAAATATAATGACTTCAGGTCTAAGAACCATTACATCATTATCACTGTGAGAATTACTTATGACACAACAGACATGTAGAATCTCACATCGGGTCTGTCCAGCACCATGTACATGTACATCTTCCTGTGTCTTTGACTTTAGTATCACTATACCTATGATCAATGAGATGAGATTATTAGTCAACAAACACACTAGTCTTAATGCATTATTATTCTCCCTTAATAATAATATTGGACTAGGGACCTTTAGGAATATTGATACTATTCTCGTAATGTCATTTTTAAGTCACGTACTTAGAGATATAGAATTGCATATCATATTCCAAGGACATTTATTAATCTAACATTTATATCGCAGTAAATTAAGAATTAATAAATTATTACAGGAATAATCGATAGAACATAAATATTAATAATCCAAATATCTTTAACTAAAACATCATAGTGTTGTCTCTAGGGTACAAACACTAACAATCTCCCACTTGCACTAGAGCCAATCACCCATATATCTAATACTCATGGAACTAGTATGACCATCATGCTTTTGCTGCGACAAAGCCTTAGTCACTGGGTCTGCAACACTATCATTACTATGCACTTTACATTTATATCTCCTTGATCATTAATCTCATTAATAAGGTGATATCGCTTACATGCCTAAACAGTCTCCTTGGCTATTTCAAAAACAACAATATATTCGGTTTCCATAGAATCATCAATGTTCTTGCTGTGAACTATTCTAGCTAACATCAATTATATTTAGACAAAACACAAACCAGGCACAGACACATAATTATCCTTGTCTATCCATAAACTAGGTTAAGAAACTAGTATCAGTGTAACCCTTTACAACTAGTTCCCTATCTTCTCCTTACACCAAAAATAAATCTTTAGTCCTCTTTAAGTACTTAAGAATATTCTTGACAACTATCCAGTGACCCTCACCTGGATTAGACTGATATATGTTCATCATGCTCAAAGCATACGAAATATCAGGACAAGTACATATCATTACATACATTTTAGATCCAATTGCCGAAGCATATGCAGCTTTTCTAGGACGGCCCTTATCATCTAATAATTTAGGGGGCAATTATCTTTTGAGGTCACTATCCCATGAGACATCAAAACATATCCTTTCTTTATCTCCTGCATCCTAAAATGATGCAATATTTTATCAATGTATGTACTCCGACTAGGTCGATTAATCTTTTCAATCTATCCCTATAGATCTTGATCCCTAATATATAGGTAGCATCGCCTAAGTCTTTCACCGAGAAACTATTTCTCAACCAAGTTTTAACAGCCTGTGGAGAAGGTATGACATTCCTTATTTATTATGTCATCTACATATAATATTAGGAATGTCACATGACTCCCACTAACCTTCTTGTAAACACATGGTTCATCTTCATTTTGAATAAAGCCAAACTCTTTGACCATTTCATCAAAATGAATATTCATTCTCCTTGAGGCTTGCTTCAATCTATAAATAGATAGAAGCAACTTACAAACTATCTTAGCAAACTTTGGATCGAAAAAACCCTCAGGTTGTATCATATATACATCCTTTTGCCAAATCTCATAGTCAAAGTAAGCAACTATTGCTAACAAAATCCTGATGGACTTGACCATAGCAACCGATGAAAAAGTCTCATCATAGTCTATACCATGAATTTGTTTGAAACTTTTTGCCACTAATCGCGTCTTATAAGTCTTTACTTTACCATCCATGTCAATTTTCTTCTTGAAAACCCACTTGCACCCTATAAGTTTTACCCCTTCGAGTGGATCAACTAAAGTCAGTACTTTATTTTGATACATGGATTCCATCTCGGATTTCATTGCCTCTAGCCATCTCTCGGAGTCTAAACTGTTCATAGCATCTTGGTAGGTGAGAGGCTTATCATTATCCGTAAGCATCACATCACCATCTTGAGTTAAAAGAAATTGTTAATTTCTCCAGGGCTCATGGTGAATCCTACTAGATCTACAAATAACTTGTGTTTCTTTGACATGATTACTTTCAACATTTAGATGTACATCCTGATCTTATTTCAACTCTGGTTCAATGTTATCATGTGGTTCTCAATCTTCATTAAGATGTATTATCCTCCCACTGATTTTATTAGAAAGTAGTTCTTCCTCAAGAAATACAACGGCCTGAGCAACAAACACCTTGTTCTCGGAAGGATTATAAAACTATACCCTAGTCTCACTTGGGTATCCCACAAAATAGTATCTATCTAATTCTGGTCCAAGCTTGTCAGAGGCTAAACGTTTTACAAACGCTTCACGCCCCCAAATTTTCATAAATGACATGCTATGACATTTGTCACTCTATATCTCATACAGAGTATTTTGAACCGCTTTAATTGGAACTTGGTTAAGTGTATATGCAGCAATTTCTAGAGCATAACCCCAGAAACTGAATGGAAGATCCGCTTGACTCATCATCGATCACACTATGTCCAACAAGGTACGATTTCTCCTCTCAGAATATTTATTCCATTGAGGTGTTCCAGAAGGAGTAAGTTATGATACACTATCACACTCCTTCAAGAAACTCTTGAAATTGAGGTTTAAGTATTCTTCTCCACGATCTGATCGTAAAACTTTTATATTTTTAACTTGTTTTCTTTTCTACTTTGGCCTTATATTCTTTGAACATTTCAAAAGAATCGGATTTATTCTTCATAATAACCACATATCCATATCTACTGAAATCATCAGTAAATGTTATGATATAGTATTAAGCTCCCCCTTGCCATCATACGCATTCGACCACATACATCATAATGTATAAGTCATAATCGTTCGGTGGCCCTTTCACCTGATAAGGTAAAAGAAGCTTTAGTCATTTTGCCAATGAGACAAAGTTCGCATCTTCCGTATGATTCAAAATCAAACTTATCCAAGTATTCATCTATATGTAACTCAGAAATGCGTTTCTTATTAATATGGCTTAACAATAATGCTAGAGGTAATGTTTGATTTGAGTCAACTTAGAACATATAAATTGTTAACTAATTGTGCAACATTATAAGTCTTATCATTGAAATAGAATAAACAACTATTGTTTATTTAATTAAAATGAAAACCTTTCTTGTCCTGACAAGAAATTGACTTAATGTGTTCGCTAAAGGCAGACACTTAATAACAATTTATCAAGTTCTCAATCTCGCCTTATGGGCAACATTAGGTATCGAGTTCCTTCAACTAGAGCAACAACTTTTGCTCCAATTCTAACCCTATACCTGAAGCTTGACCATTGCTAGTCTTCTTCTTTAGATCTTCTAAATAAGCTTGACAATTAACTACCATTCATCCAGTTATTTCCACAGAAATCACAATCATCTCTTTTAGCAACACCACTATTAGGCTTCAAAAGCCCTTTGGGATTGGATTTCGGTTTGGCACCGAATAAGATCAAATCTTCACCTTGCCTGTCCATTTTCCTTTCCCATTTGCATTCCATGTGTACATCATCAATATGGATGTAATTCATGCCTTTACCGTGTTATTTTCAACAGTTCCAAACATGCTTAACAACTCAATGAGTGTTCTGTCTATCTCATTTCTTTTGTTCTTAACAAACTGAGAATAAAAGTTATTCAAAAATCGTTTGATCAAATCAAGCTGCGTCTCTAGACCATTCTTGAAAACCAAAATATCAAGGTACATATGCATATCACCTTTAGAACATGTGGTCGAACCGGATATGATTCTCCCATTAATGCAAAAGTATGGTGCCTTATTATTATCAAATCTTTCTGATGAGCCTATCCTTCAAACATCTTTTGAAGGTGCTCAATCATATTATAAGCATCTGATAGGGATAAATAAATCTTTATTATAAATGGTTTGGGCTGCAAAGCCCAATAAAAAGATGTATGACATTCAGACCAAAAAGGTCAACACATTGATCAGGCCTGATGGACCAGATCAGGCCTGATGGAACAAAGAAGTCCCAGAAACCCTGAATATTAATTAATTTCATAATTAATTGATAAGGGAAAAATCAGTTATTGAGAAGAGTCCCGATAAGGATATAAATCCTTGCAGATTAGCCTCAGAGGGACCTAAAAGGATAAGGAATCAGTTTCCTACTATTTAGGACTCCAAAGTCCATTTTAATTATGAGACTTATCCACCAAGTCTCATATACCAAGTCCAATTCAAGGACCATCAACATCTATATAAGGGGCCTCACCCTACAAATCAGAACTACATTTTTTGACTTGATCATTTGCAATCAGCAAGGTACGTAGGCATCTTTAAGGCAGATCGAGTCACGAAACACAAGAGCAGTCAAATCGAGCCTCGAAACTCACGTTCCTTAGTAATAAATACAGCGATTATATATATTAGTTTTTAATCCATAACATTTGGCGCCGTCTATGGGAAAGCACAACAACAACCATGGCGAGAACACGGAGAACAGTTAGAGCTCTGGAGGAAGGAACACCATCGGGGACAACCCAGGTGATTTCGTCCACCGTGGAGATACCTCCTCACTCGACTTATGCACCTACCCCAGGGGGGAAGCCCAGATAGGGGCAACTGAACCTCAGCAACAAAGGACGATCCCATCAGCTACTCAAGGTACGAATCCTCAAGTTCAACAAGTACATGTACCTGTGAATTCTCGACCCGTCGAGTATGAATATTCAATTGTTGTTAATACTAACCCCCCTTATGGGATGCCCCTTTACCCCGAGGTTGGAGGAAGCGGACATGTTGGGCGAAGTGAAGCACGAGGGCAATCGCCCCTTACATACGAGGTTTGGCTCCTATCCCCGAGGATCAGGAATTTTCTGGTCCTTACACTGAGAGAGACTCTGAATCTTCGGATGATGAAGTAGCCCCAAGAAGGAGGCGTGCTGGCAAAGAGCTGATGGCTGATGGAAGCCAACGCCCTCAAAGCACCCAAGGGGTGAATCCCCAAAAAGTGCAGGAAATGATTAGGGCTCATGAGGCTGAGATTCAAAGGATGAGGCGCGACTTGGAGGCGCATCAGACCACCAGACCCCAAGCACCTCCTAGAAGGAGAAATCCTCCTCCTGTCATAGACCTTGATGGTCCAGTACGGAGAAGGGCTGTTGTCCCAAGGGCTGATCCAAGCAATCTTCTTCCCCTTGGAGATCCTGATGATCCTACTCCGCCCTTCACTGAAGAGATAATGAATGCCCATATCTCAAGGGAGTTCAAGATGCCAACTATCAAAGCCTATGATAGCACAGGAGATCCCGATAATCATGTTAGGACATTCTCTAATGCACTGCTGCTGCAACCCGTGAATGACGCTATTAAGTGTCGGGCCTTCCCTCAAACCCTGTCGGGTATGGCTCAAAGGTGGTATAGTCACTTGCCCCCAAACTCTATTGGGTCGTTCAGAGAATTAAGTCAGGCTTTTATTAAGCAATTCATCAGTGGGAGAGTTCATGAGAAAAGTTCAGCATCTCTTATGAGCATTGTGCAGGGAACAAAGGAATCTTTGAGAGATTACCTGAATCGTTTCACAAAGGAGGCTTTAAAAGTCCCAGACCTTGATGATAAGGTAGCCATGATAGCACTGCAACAAGGAACTAGGGATGAGTTTTTTAAGATGTCCTTGGCCAAACGTCCCCCCGAAAGCATGTTGCAGCTCCAGGATAGGGCAGGGAAGTATATCAAGGTTGAAGAAAGCATGAGGAAGACCGTAGTAAGTAATGAGCCCACTGGAGGCAAGAAGCGAAAAACTGATTTGGAGTATATTGCTAAGGACAAGTATCCTAGAACCGAACAAAACTCTGATTCAATCCCCAAGAAGGGAGGACCTGGGCAAAAGTTCACTGAATACGCTAAGCTGAATGCTCCTAGAAGCCAGATCTTGATGGAGATCAAGAAAGATAGAGATATTCATTGGCCTAAGCCTTTGAAGGCTGATCCCGCCAAGCTAGATAAAATCAAGTATTGCAGATTTCACAAAGATGTTGGTCATGAGACCGATGAGTGTAGGCAATTGAAAGACGAAATTGAGTTTTTGATTCGAAAAGGAAGATTGAACAAATATACTGGAGAAAGAGGGGATAGAAACAATAACGTGAGAAGAAACTTTGATGACCGAAGGAGAGATCAAGAATATCAGGGGAGAAATCCCCAACCTAGGGGACCGGTGAGAAATTCAATCTTCAGAGGACCGTGCCCACAAGGGCCTGTGATCAACACAATTTTTGGAGGACCAACTGCTGCAGGGTTATCCAAGAACTCCAGAAAAGCGTATGCTCGAAAAGTTATGCATATTGTTGGGGAAGCCCCGAAGAGGGCTAGGACTGGAGTAACAATGTCTTTTGATGATTTTGATCTGGAGGGTGTGAAATTTTCCCATGACGACCCGTTGGTCATAACCCCGATAATAGGGAACAACCCGGTAAGAAGGGTCCTTGTGGATAATGGTGCTTCAGTGGATATTTTGCTCCATGAAACCTTTTTAAGGATGGGATATAATAACTCCCAATTGACCCCAACCGACATGCCGATATATGGATTCGCAGGAGTGGAATGCCCCGTAGAAGGAATAATCAAGTTGCCAACAACCATAGGACAGGAACCAAGGCAAGCAACTCAGATGTTGGACTTTGTGGTGGTGAAGGCTAGTTCGACCTATAACGCTATCATGGGAAGAACAGGGATACATGCCTTTAAGGCAGTCCCTTCTTCTTATCATTCAGTTATGAAGTTTCCGACTCGAGATGGGATTGGAGAAGAAAGAGGAGATCAAAAAATGGCAAGAAGCTGTTATGTGGCCTCTTTGAGGGCAGATGGAGTTGGGGGGGCAGGTTCTTCCTATTGAAGATCTGGATATCTGAGAAAATGATGAGAAATGGGAAAGCCAGCAGAAGACTTGGTTTCGATTCCTTTAGACCCCGAGAATCCTGAGAGGATGACTTTCGTTGGAGCCCCTTAGAGGGAAGTTGGTGAAGTTTTTGCAAGAAAATAGTGATGTTTTTGCATGGTCAGCAGCTGATATGCCTGGTATAGACCCGGAATTGATTACTCACAAGCTGATGTAGACCCAAATCGGAAGACGGTAAAATAAAAGAAAAGAAGTTTTGCTCCAGAAAGGCAAGAAGCTATAAAACAGGAAGTGGAGAAGCTCTTAGAGGCTGGTTTCATTGAAGAGATTCAATTTCCAGAGTGGTTGGAAAACCCTGTAATGGTGAAGAAGGCTAATGGAAAATGGAGGATGTGTATAGACTTCACTGATCTGAATGATGTGTGCCCTAAAGACTGTTTTCCGTTGCCAAGAATTAATACTTTGATTGATGCCACTGCTGGGCATAAGATGCTGAGCTTCATGGATGGATTTAGCGGATATAATCAGATTAAGATGCACAAGGATGACATTCCAAAGGTATCATTCATCACTGACTTTGGTGTTTATTGTTATCTTCTTATGGCATTTGGTCTTAAGAATGCAGGAGCCACCTATCAAAGGTTGGTAAATAAAATTTTTAAGGATCTTATTGGTAAGACTATGGAAGTCTATGTTGATGACATGTTAGTCAAGAGTCTAGTAAAGACTGATCATATAACCCATTTGAGGGAAGCTTTTGAGGTCCTGAGGTACCACAAGATGATGTTGAATCCTACAAAGTGTGCTTTCGGAGTAGGATCTGGAAAATTTTTGGGATTAATAGTCTCCAAGAGAGGGATCGAGGCTAACCCCGATAAAATAAAGGCAATCCTGGACATGAAACCACCAAAAACTGTCAAGGATGTTCAGAAGCTCATAGGAAGGGTTGCTGCGCTGGGACGATTCATCTCCAAGTCAGGAGACAAGTGCCTATCATTCTTTAAGTCACTAAAAAATATTAAGGACTTTGTATGGAGTGAGGAAAACCAGAAGGCTTTCGAAGAATTGAAGAAATATATGGCGCAGGCCCCATTGTTGGCCAAGCCAGTTTCGAATGAAGTTTTTATACTTGGCTGTTTCAGAGAGTGCCTTGAGCGCGGTGTTGGTTAAGGAAGAACTGAAAGTCCAGAAACCCGTATACTATGTCAGCAAAATTCTGTATGGTGCTGAGTTGAATTATTCAACTATTGAGAAATTTGCTCTAGCCTTGGTAATGGCTTCGAGAAAGCTGTGTCCTTACTTTCAGGCTCATCAGATTGAGGTGCTAACAAATCGGCCCCTGAGAAATATCATTCACAGTCCCAAGGCAAGTGGGAGATTGATTAAGTGGGCAATAGAGTTGGGAGAGTTCAATCTCAAGTATAAGCCACAAACGGCAATAAAAGCCCAGGCACTAGCTGACTTCGTGGTGGAATATACCATACCCAACCAAGAAGTCGGGGGGCAGGAAGATACCATACCTCAAGACAAGGGAGTCGATAATGGGGACAAAGAGAAGGATGATAAGGAAAAAGAATATTGGGTTCTCTATTTTGATGGAGCATCAAAAACAAACTCCAGTGGAGCAGGCTTGGTTTTACAAAGCCCTGACGGGTTCTTGATTGAGTATGCCATGAAATTAGACTTCCCAACCATAAACAACGAGGCAGAATATGAAGCCCTGATAGCTGGCCTTGGCCTAGCTGGGACACTTAGAGTCAAAAACTTAAAGGTCCTCAGAGACTCGAAGCTGATCATATCCCAGGTAAAGGGAGAATTTGAGGCAAGGGATGATACGATGGCTAAGTATGTCCGCCTAGTAAGGGCTGTGATGACCCAATTCAATGAATGCCATGTTGAGCACATTCCAAGGGAGGAAAATGATAAGGCAGATGCATTATTAAAGTTTGCTTCATCCGAGATAGAAGAAAGTTCAGGAAGTGTGTACTTCCGTGTTTTGAAGACACGAAGCATAGATGTTAAGCTTGTAGCTCCTATAGGCCTGGGGACATCATGGATAGATCCCAATAAGGCCCACATTCAAACCGGTTGGTTGCCAAATGATGCAATTGAAGCATGGAAGTTAGCTGTTCGGGCACTAAGGTACTCTTTGATAGATGGGATTCTGTACAAAAGATCTTTCGTGGTTCCTTACTTAAGGTGTCTCAGGCCCGATGAGGCACGCTTGGCTCTTGAAGAAGTGCATGAAGGTATTTGTGGGCAACACTTGGGGGGCAGGGCCTTGGCTCATAAAATAACCCATTTAGGCTTCTATTGGCCAGAAATGATGGCTGATGCCAAAGAATATGTAAAGAAGTGTGATCGCTATCAGAAGCATGCACCTGTTGTTAGACGACCCCCCAAGATGCTGACCTCTATAAACTCACCCATTCCCTTTGCTATGTGGGGAATGGATATTCTGGGGCCTTTCCCCATGGCCATGGCACAAAAGAAGATCCTGATTGTAGCCATTGATTATTTCACCAAGTGGATTGAAGCCAAACCCTTGGCCAAGATCACAACTAAGCATGTTGCACAATTCCTGTGGGAAAATATTATGTGCCGGTATGGAATTCCCCGTATCCTAGTCACCGACAATGGAACACAATTCAATAATGAGGAATTCAAGAAGTACTGTGAAGAAAATGAAATTGAGTTACGGTTCACCTCTGTGGCTCACCCGCAAGCCAATGGGCAAGCGGAGGTAGCAAATCGGATAATCCTGGATGGACTAAAGAAGAGGATCGAGAAGTCAAGAAATAATTGGGTGGATGAAATACTTCCAATATTATGGGCCTACAGGACTACCTGTAGGGTCACAACTGGAGCAACTCCTTTCATGTTAGCATATGGTGCAGAAGCAGTTGTTCCTGTAGAGATATCACATTCTTCCCCCAGGATTCAAGCCTTCAATACAGAGGAAAATGAAGAAGGGCAGAGGTTAGCCTTGGATCTAATTGATGAAGTACGAGATGAGGCACATGCGAAGATAGTGGAATATCAGAAAAAAGCTTCGTTCTATTACAACCTAAGGGTTAAAGAAAGATTCTTCAAACAAGGAGATTTGGTTTTAAGGAAAGTGGAAGCTTCTGGTGTAGGGCAGAAAGGGAAACTTGCCCCAAATTGGGAAGGGCCGTACAGAGTCAAGAGCGTTCAGGGTAGGGGCTACAAGCTGGAGACTATGGATGGTTTTGAAGTCCCGAGAACTTAGCATGCACAAAACCTGAAGGTTTACTATGTGTAAGATAGTTGAAGTACGATTCTCACTTGTCAGTATGACAAGTAGGTTTAAAAGCACCTTGAAGCTTTGCTTGTTTATGGTTTTTCTATATAGAAGATATGTTTATCAGGGTTGAACCCATCTTATGTAATCCAGAATACCAAGTTATAATATAAAATTTTCGACTTAATCTTGGCTTATTAAATTTGATTGCATTGTGAAAAATAAAACCAAGTTATAAACTTGAGTTTGAGAAACCAAGAGAGAAATATGACGATATTTGGGCAAAATATGAAAAGTCAATTACAAAGTTCAGATATTTTCTAAAAAAAAGATACATAAAAAAAAACTTAGGCCTCGGAAGGCTGGGATTCTTCGGAACCACTATCCGAAGTCTCCTCGGACGTCTCAGTCGTCCCCTCAGAAGTCCCTGTAGAGGTTCCATCAGAACTGCCTTCGGACGCCTTGGATGCTGCGGGAGACGCTGGATTCTGAGGCGCAGCCCTTGGAGGCTCTTCCACCCTGACCTTCTTTGCAACGGGCTCAGACTCCTCTTCGGAAGAAGTTTCCTCCTCTCCAGAGCTGGACTCGAGTTCTTTCCTCTTTTGGCCTTGGCTCCCCAACGGGCCGTCCTTGATCAGGTCAGCGAGCTTGTCTGTAACACCACCAAGTGCTGGAACTCACACATAGCAAGGGAAGGAGGACTGTTCGAAGACTTCAGGAAAATCATCCTGAATGGCCTCCACTGCAGCATCCCAGCCTTCTTTATAGCTAACTGGGTGTAGGAGGGCATCGTGCTCCACCATTAAGTCCTTGAACTCCTGAGTGTCCATCCAGCCGTCAAAGGCTTTATCCTTCTGAGCCTTCAGGATAACATTTTCGGCCTGGGCCGTTTCCAGGTCAGAAGTGGAAGAGGCAAGTTGGGCTTCAAGGGCCTCTATTCTTGGGTTGGCCTCCTCCAACTTCTTGTTAGCGTCCTCCAGGCCAACCTTCCAAGCCTTGGCTTGGTGAATCGCCCCTTGAAAATGGGCGTTCGCCTACAAGAAACACAGCAAAAGTATGAGACGGGAAAATCGGAAAGGCAACTATGAAGAGCAAAGGGAAAAAAAACGTACCGTCACCAAAGCCTGAGCTCCAAAAAGCTCGTTCCCCTCTAAGTCCTGTTGAAGGACAAAGTCTTGATAATCGACCGGGGAGATGGAGTGCTTAGACCATTCCTTGGCAAGCGTTGTGCTGCCAATAATTGAATCCTTGCCCCGGATTCCCCATGCAGGTTGAAAGTAAGACCCTGGCTTCTGCTTTATGCGCAAAACTTGGCTGGGGCCTTCTTCACCTGGTTCCATTGCTTGGAGCAGGAACTCCGGGAAGCGATCCCCAAGGCGCGGGTCTTTAAAGACCTTTCCAGCATGCTTCATCCTGGTTGTCTCCAGGTCTTTAGGCTTGGGAGCCTCCTCAATTTTCTCAGCCACTGCAACAAATGAGATAAGTAAGTTGAGGAATCAGCAAAATTGAAAATGAAGGAAATAAAAAAGAGATATATAAGGAAGGAAACTTACTTTTCTTAGGGAAGAGAGAAAGGCCGCGTTCTACAAGAACGGTCTCCCTGATAAGATCCCAAGAATGGGAAGTCCCATTATCTTTCGTCAGGAGGTTGAAAGCTCTAGCCTCCTCCTCAGATAAAGTTATATCGTTTGGGCTCCCATCAACGGCAAGCCCAAAAGACGATCGAAATAGGGTGCCCCAATCGCCACCCTCCCAAACGACGAACAAAAAATCTTTCTTCCACCCCAAGTTGTTGTCAGGGATGGATTTCCCATTCACAATGTGAGGAATATTAGGGCGTTGGTTTAAAGAAACCCATCCCGGATTCTTATCAGGGCTGTTCTTGAACTGATAAAATCTTTCTGAAGACAGCAACGGAAGTGGGGACATTGTGCTTGGCGCATTACGACATATAGCACAGAATGAGCCTCCAAGAATTAGGGGGGAGTTGGCAAGGGATGATGCCCACATCAGCTAGCAAAAGAGGAATGAACGGGTGAAAGGGGAGTCTGATACCTGCCCTTAGAGTATCCCTGTAGACGCATAATGCGTCCTTCTTCCACTGGCAGGCCCTATCGGCCGGACCTGCAAGAACCAGTTTGAAAGGTTCCTTGATCTTGAAACAGCTGCTCAACTTTTCCAGCTCTTTTGGATCCCGCAAGACACTAATATGGTCGTGCACGTCCAGATGCGCATCAGACGGGTACTCGTCCCCTCGGGTGTTGATCATGTTGATCAAGGAAGTGTACCTTGATCGAATAGGGAATTCATTGGACTTTCTAGCCACGTTCATCTTGGCCAAACGAGTCATTTTCTTATCAGCCATCTGAAAAAAGGGCGCATAAAGAGATAATTTTAAAAGCGCACACTTTGTAAAATTAAGCACAAGGAGTAAAGAGAGAAATTTTACCTGAAGAAATGCTCCTAAAAAGGCTTTGATACTCCGATTTACTGTTATTCCTCTAAGATTCTTAGCAGGAGAAGAAAGAAGAAGAATTTAGAAATGAGAAAGTGAGGAGCAGTAGACTCTCCTCACTCCTTTATATAGGAGGAAAAGTGAAGTTGAAGGGACAAAAGCCCAGTAAGGATAGAGGCCCAAAGAAAAAGCCCAGAAAAAGGAATATTCCAGAATATTCCAAGAAATTCTAGAGAATTCTAAACAGGGTATTTTGGTATATTAAGCCCAAATCAATAAGAGTCCCAATAAGAGTTAGAAGGCCCAAATCAAATTAGGATTTGGAAAAAGCCCAGTAAGAATTAAAAAGGCCCAAATCCAATTAGGATTTTGAAAAAAACAATGCCCTGAATTGAAGCCCTAAAAGATGTAAGGCCCAATAAAGAAGGCTAGGCCCAAATTGAGGCCCAGTAAAAAATGGATTAAATGGAAGTCCTAAAAGACCAGGATTCAGGTCAAAATCCAGGTCGTGAATCCTGCTCGAAATCTTTCGAGCAGGCACCCGAAAATAACGGGTATAAAAGACCAGATTCAGGTCAAAATTCAGGTCGTAAATTCTGCTCGAAATCCTTCGAACAGACACCCGAAAATTACGGGAATAACAGAACTGGATTGAGGTCGAAACTTGGACCAGGAATGAGGTCGAATCAAACAAAACATTTTTCAAGTATGGGGTTTAGAAACCTAGACTAAAATCCAAGTCGAAGAATCGACTAGGATCCTGGTCAAAAACCAGGTCGTGAATCCTAGTCGAAATCTATCGACCAGGAAGCAAGAAAAAGCAGAGAATTTTCGAACTAGATTCAGGTCGTAGTTTCGACTAGGATCCTGGTCGAAATCCAGGTCGTGAATCCTAGTCGAAACCTCAAGACCAGGAATTGAAACAAGGGCAAATTTCGACCTAGATCCAAGTCGAAAGTTCGACTAGGATCCTGGTCGAATTTTAGGTCGTGGATCCTAGTCGAACTCTTTCAACCAGGATTGCAAAGCTGGCCCAAATTTCGACTAGGATCCAGGTCGAAATTTCGACTAGGATCCTGGTCGAAAAAGGGCTGGAAATTTGAAAAAAATTATGGAAAATTACAGGAAAATAAGGAAATTTCTTAAAATATTTTCTGAAAATGTTGATATTTTCAGAAATAAGGAATAAATCCAGAAAATTAAGGATTAAATCCCGAAATTAAAGGAAAAATCCAGAAAAATAAGGAAATTTCTTGAAAAATTTTCTGAAAAATGTTAATATTTTCATAAATAAGGAATAAATCCAGAAAATTAAGGGAAAAATCCCAGATTAAAGGGAAAAATTGCTGGAAATTGAGGAAAAATCCCAGAATTAAGGGAAAATACCTGAAAATTAAGATAATTCCTGAATAAAAGGAATAAAAATAAATCATTGTAAACGTGTAGGTCGCTCCACACTTTACACAAAACGATACCCTGTAAGGGAATAAATGGACTTAACTTTCACGAAATCTTATACGGTTTCCCAAAAGTTGGAGGGGCAAATGATAGGGATAAATAAATCCTGATTATAAATGGTTTGGGTTACAAAGCCCAATAAAAAGATGTATGACATTCAGACCAAAAAGGTCAACACATTGATCAGGCCTGATGGACCAGATCAGGCCAGATGGAACAAAGAAGTCCCAGAAACCCTGAATATTAATTAATTTCGTAATTAATTGATAAGGGAAAAATCAGCTATTGAGAAGAGTCCCGACAAGAATATAAATACTTGCAGATTAGCCTCAGAGGGACCTAAAAGGATAAGGAATCAGTTTCCTACTATTTAGGACTCCAAAGTCCATTTTAATTATGAGACTTATCCACCAAGTCTCCTATACCAAGTCCAATTCAAGGACCATCAACATCTATATAAGGGGCCTCACCCCACAAATCAGAACTACGTTTTTTGACTTGATCATTGGCAATCAGCAAGGTACGTAGGCATCTTGTTAAGGCAGATCGAGTCACGAAATACAAGAGCAGTCAAATCGAGCCTCGAAGCTCACGTTCCTTAGTAATAAATACAGCGATTATATATATTAGTTTTTAATCCATAACAACATCATTATGCTCTTGTTGCTTCTAAAGCTCAGCACTCATAATTACAAGCATGCGATATGAAACATCAGTTGCATAATTAATTTGCTTCTGGTAAGCATTTTGTTCTGCACATGTTTCATTCTCAGCTAGAAGAAATAAGGGAGGGGTTTGAGTGACATCCTTGAACCCGAGGACAATCCTCAAGTTCCCATGTCAATCGAGGAAATTATTTCATGTCAGCTTGTCCTTCTCAAGGACTATTACATAGAGAGAAGTTATTTGTCATTTGATATCTACACTATTAAAGTACATAAAATGACTTAGTTTACAAATGATCATTAAATTATGTTCAAGTGATTATTAATATATATATTCACAATATATATCTCCCACTATTTTTATCAAATCAATAGCCCTAAATATTAATTCAGAAATAGTATCTTCTATAACCTTTCTAGTGAGCCAAAATCTATATTTCACCACGTTTAGGTCAGCTTTGGCTTTTCTCCTAAAACATGATTATTTAGGTAGACAACATTTGTCAATTATATTAACTATATAACTCTTGGATAGCTTGGTGGAACAACATTTGTTCATATTTATCTAATAAATCTCGCCAAACTATATGCCTCTAAGTTCACAATTCTATTGTGGTAACTTAATTAAGTCAAACCCAATAGTCAAAAGTATCAATATACTGCAACACATCTCCCACGATAGATGGGAGTACTTTGCTTTGGTGAACCCACTCCTTATCGATCTAGGGTTAACACATTAGACTTATTGGAAGGCATACGATCAACTTATTATTAACTTTAGGGTTTTGTTAATTTTTAAACGATCATGATCCCATCATAAAGAGATTCCCAATTTTTCCTTGAATAAAATACTTCAAATCAATATTCGTCAATGGTTTGATTTTCAGGTAGTGAGGGAGTCACAACGGTCTCGCTTAAAACCCACAACCTTACAAGTTCAAAAAACTCGCTTTTGACAAAATCACCACATATCAGAAATAAAGAAAATTTGTATTTTATTCCGTGTTTCATAAACACAAGAATCTCATAATCGTTTGTTCATTTTAAAATCTTGAATCGTTACAGATTTTATCTTGTTTAGCAAGCATGGCATGGGTGTTGTATCTAATACATACATCCTTAATCTAATTAAGCATGCATCTTTATAAACTACTCTACACATACATTCATCATATGCGCATATATATGTAAAGTGCAATAAATAAACGTGGTTGGTTATGGCTTCATCCTATGTGATCTTTATCAAGCTAATGACAAAGATCTAGTTCAATCTAAGGTGGAAATAAATACAGGCTAAATATTACATGTCTTCTTTCTTGTATTGCTTCCTTGGATGGCCTCCGTGTGGGATTACCCTTTATCTTCAAATCTTCATGTCTTCATGTACATTACAAGAATGAAATATGAAAACTAATCTAATGAACTTACAAGAAGAACTCGAGTTACATTCGAGATTTAATAATTACAAAATTAAACGACATGCAAGCCGTATTTGAAAAACCAAAACCATTAACCTATGGTCATAAGCCATAACCATCCACTATGCTCAATTAACACAAAATATCATGTTAAAACACATAATCTGATCTTAATATATCATACCCATCATGATCTAATCATAAAAACCAAATATTGAAAGAAATCAGAAAATTCGAAATTAAATCTGATAACATTAAATCGCAGACTACAGGGCCTAAACGACGTCAAACGCCTTACAGATCAGTCGATGATAGTTTTAACTATCAGTTACGTTCAGACGCTCGATTTCATATGAAATAGCGTATTTGTTCTCCAAAATCGGACACCAGACACAGATTTCAGCAAATCCGCTGCATCTGATTCAGAATCGTATCAAGAATCGTATCAAATACGATTCTTATAATAAAAACAAACACAAAACATGTATATATCAGTATATATACATATTATATAATCATCATATGATTATACAACTCTCATGAATATCATATATTTAAAACATATATATACAAACGCATATATAAACATAACAACATGTAAAACATACAAAATCGCATACATAGCAGTCATGAAATAATGTATACATGTTATCATCATAAAACCAGTAAACACATAAACGAATTAAACACTTTTCGCAAGTAGCTCTGATGCCATTGTTGGGTTTCGTGACACAAACGCGGATGAAACCCTAAAAGCAGGATCCATGCGAAACATTATATTTAATTCGGAGATTAGATGTTTACCTTAAACGAAGATTTAGTAATGGATGAATAATGGAGGTTCAAGCTTGAATCACCATATCCACGAGAGAAGAATAACACATAACATCTTGAACCACCACGTATCCCGTATGTACGATTTACGTCTCTATCGGTATCCACACGAACACTTGATCTTCGAAGGAGGAACGATGTACTAGCACTCAAGGTTGTTTCTCTCTATCTCTCTCTTTCTCAAAAAGGCTAGGGTTTTGTCAAAACAACATTAGGTTAACCGGCCTAGAAAGAGATGTATTTATAGTGCACATAAACAGGCTTTCTAGCCCATAATCTGATTGGGCTTTTAATTTATTTAAAATTCGAATTCTAATTTAAATAACTAATTAAATCATACTTAATTAATATTTAAATATAATTCGAATTCAAATATATTCAAATTTCTTATTTTATTAATTAATTAAGTCCAACTTAATTAATATCATAAATAAATTTAAATTTATATTTTATTTAAATAAATTCCCCTTCAAGTGTTATTTGTGTGTGGCCCTATAGGTTATTATTACGTTGGCAATAATTTTATTATCCAATAATAAAATTATAAATAATGAGCGGCATCTAGTAATACATCATTGCTACCCAAGTAATAATAATTGAATCGGTGATCGATTAAACCTTTCGTGAATAATGTACAATGTAATATAATCCTTTTAACCACATATTATAGATTAAACTAGAGGCATGTAATGTGTCATCCTCATCAATGTTTAATCCAGGTTTCCTTGATAAATGAGTAGACTATCATATTAAATCAATATTTGAGCGTGGCCACACATTTCGTAGTCTAGCTCACACAAGAGACCAATAATATCACTCCTAAAATAGGAGGGTTAAATCACTTCTAGGTCATTCATATTTCTCATACAATTCATAATATACCTTATGTCCACTTTAGTCATTACCCGGTCAAGGATAACTTTTAATGGAATCAATGTATATTAATTCTCGTATATAAATATAATGACTTCAGTTCTAAGGACCATTACATCATTATCACTGTGAAAATTACTTATGACACAACAGACATTTAGAATCTCACATCGGGTCTGTCCAGCACCATGTACATGTACGTATGCCTGTGTCTTTGACTTTAGTATCACTATACCTATGATCAATGAGATGTGATCATCAGTCAACAAACACATTAGTCTTAATGCATTATTATTGTCCCTTAATAATACCCGACTAGGGACCTTTAGGAATATTGATACTATTCTCGTAATCTCATTTCTAAGTCACGTACTTAGATATATAGAATTAATAAATTATAAGGGGAATAATCGATAGAACATAAATATTAATAATCCAAATGTCTTTAACTAAAACATCATAGTGTTGTCTCCAGGGCACAAACACTAACACCCTTATCACAAAACTGGCTTATACTCAACAAATTATGCTTGAGTCCATCCACTAGGGCAACCTCTTCAATGATGACATTATCCTTTGAAATCAGGCCATATCCCACAGTATAACCCTTGCTGTCATCTCCAAAAGTTATACTTGGGCCAGCTCCTTCCTTGAACTCAGTGAGCAGGGTAGAATCTCCAGTCATGTACCTTGAGCAACCACTGTCTAGATACCAAAGTCTCTTTCTGTTTCCCTACACACATCAAAACCAAATCAAGTTGATTTTGGTACCCAAGTTTCCTTGGGTCCTGCCTTGTTAGCATTTTTCTTTGGTTTCTTAGGTTTGACCTCATTTGATTTAGGGATCTAAGATTCATCCTTAGACATTTGAGTTAGACCTTTGAAACCAGTCATTGAAACATAATTATAATGCACATTTTGGTTTACATGAAAAGGCATGCTATTTGCAAACATGTTATTCCGGTAAGGTATGCTAAATGGCATTTGAGGCATACTAAATGCATAAAATAATAAGGATTAGGTGCAAATGGTATATTAGCAAATTGTGCATTCATATTCTGAGCATGCATAGCATTCAAAGGCATTGCAGACATGGCAGTCATGTTGGAAAAAGAAGAAGGTGCAGACATGGGAGTAGGCATAGCAATCTTGCAATTAACAGACAAGTGATTAACACTACCACACTTAACACAAATTTTTTTTGGTGCATATTTATCAGGTGTGTAGTTGTTATGTTTGTTAATCCCTACCTTTCCATTTCTATTGTTTTTCCTTTTAGTTTATGTTTTAACCTCAATCTTTTCCAGTCTGTCATTCAATTGCTTGATAGACATATGACCAACATTAGCTTTCTTTTCTTTTCTAACTTGACTTGATTCTCCTGTAACAAAGTTTTTAAAAACTAATCCATATTTCTCATTCAATTTAACTAAATTAGCTTTGCTAACTGGTTTACTCACAACCGACAGATGTGGCTCCTTGTCTCTCGACGGATAATCCTTTTGATTATCCGACGGATGATTTTCATCATCCGTCGAGTCCACATCTGTAAAGAGTCCTTCAACCAGATTGGAATCAAGCTTCTCTTTGCTCTTTTTCCAGGCTGCATCATAAAAGAATTCTATACCTTGAACTTTAGTAATTTGAGCATGAACATCTCTAGATGATTTCCATGCTTTAATTACTTCCTGTTCTCGTTCAAGTTGCTTTCTTAAAATCTCCTCTTTCTTTAAGGATTCTGTAAGTTCATCCTTAGCAACCTTGCATTCTAATTTCAATTTTTCAAACTCAATAAATTGAGTCTCTAGCACATTGTTTCTTTCACTTAAGAACACATTATTTTCTTTAATTTTATTATTTTCTTTAGTGAGAGACTTGAGTGTAACACGCAAGTGATATAATTCAGTAGACATGTCATTTATTGTATAATTACACTCAGCTTTAGACAAATGAGCTAGGTTAGTTGTGATTACCTGATTGCTTGATGAACTTGTCTCTGTTTCATCTGACTTGGCCATTAGGGCTAGATTGACATAGCTTGCATCCTCATCTTCATCCAATCCCTCTGCTGCCCAGTCAGTGTGATGAAAGCCCTTTCCTTTTTCTTGAGCAACTCAAAGTATTTTTGCTCATAATCAATATGCTCAAACTTCTTTTTTCCGGAATCAGACTTTCTACACTCATTAGCAAAATGACCTGCCAAGCCACATTTGAAACACTTGAATTTTGACTTATCAACCATGTTTCTTTTTGTCTTGGCTGCTCCAAAATTCTTCTTGAATTTGAGCTTGGCAAATCTCCTGGATAAGAATGCTAGATGCTCATCTATATCATCCATTTCATCTTGGCTCAACAGTTCCTCATTTTCATCTACCAGCCCTTTACCCTTGCTTTCACAGACCTTTGATGTAGATTCAACAGCTTCCACCTTCATCTCTTTCTCCTTCTCTAACTCAGCAACTAGTGCAATGGATCCTCCCTTCTTCCTTCCTTTCTCCATCCTTTCATCTTGCTCTATTTCAAGCTCATAGGTTTTCAGGATGCCATACAGTCTCTCCAAGGTGAACTCCTTGTAATCTTGTGAATTTCTCATTGAGACTCTCATTGGCTTCCATTCCTTTGGGAGAGATCTAAGGAACTTGAGGTTAGAGTATTTTGTTTGATAGACCCTACCATGCAGTTTTAGAGCATTCAGTAGTTTTTGAAACCTATTGAAAGTATCAGTGAGTGACTCACTTTCTTCATAGTGAAAATGCTCATATTGTTGAATCAAGAGTTGCATCTTGTTCTCCCTTACTTGCTCAGTACCATCACAAATAATCTGTATTGTGTCCCAAACCTCTTTGGCTGTTTTACAGTTAATGATGTTGTCAAACATGTCACCATCAACACCATTAAACAATATATTCATGGCCTTCATATCTTTCCTGACTTGTTCAATGTCTGGATAAGACCATTCATGCCTAGGTTTTGGAACTGATGGTTCATTCCCTGTAGCAGCTCTCATAGGGACATGAGGACCTCTTTCTATGCAATCCACATAGGCTTCATCTTGAGAAAGAAGATGTAGGTGCATCTACACCATCCAGTGGTGATAGTTATCCTTGTCCAGAAATGGAATTTTCACTCCAACATCCTTTTTGTTCATCTTGTTGATTGTTGATCTTTACACTCTTAGTACTTCAAGAGCTTGCTCTGATACCAATTGTTATTCCCTAACAATACAACAAGAATTACTGACAGGGGGGGTTGAATGTAATTCTGGCTACTTTTGAGATTTTAAAAAATGTTTTAACTTAAAATATATAACAGTGTTTGATTTGCTGTAATGTGGAATGAAAGATTAATAGAAATCAAAACACTAAATAATAAAACACGAGCTTTAAAACTTTCTGGTGGATTTGAAAGTATCCACTATATATATATATCTCAGATTGAGAACTCTGTGATACTTTGAATAGCACACAACTGCTTTACAAGTGAACAAACAAACTACAGAGAAATTTTTAACAAGTTCAACTTTATCTATCTCTCTGAAAAAATGTCCTTGCTTAGTTAATTGTTCTACTTGCTACACTTGGTTTATATATCACCAAGTTACATGACAGTAAGACAAGATAATAAAACAAAATAAATCTAGTCTAATATTATGTTGCAATTGAATATCTTCACATTTGCATGGAAATGGTAATGCTTCTTTGTTCTCAAAATCCTGCTTAACAGGCCGCCACATTCCTTTTGCAAACACTCGACGCATGTGACTGTGTTGTCACTATCAACAGCTATTTTGAATATGATCATCTATCGGGATTATGTTGAACATCCGTCGGGAATATGTTGATCATCCGTCGGGAGCCAAGATCATCCGTCGGGAGCCAAGATCATCCGCCGGGAGTCTATCCGTCACTTGACTCTGTTTCACTTATACAGAATTACAAGACATCTCATATTTATAATTAGTCAACCTATTCTGCATATCAATCTAGTAGTCAACATGACTTAGAGAATCCTACAGAATCTACTAGACTAAAACATGTTGTTTGCAGAAATTTGCTACAGTAATTATTTGTTACATAAGCTACACTCTCGATGGATGTTAAATTGTCATCCGTCGGGACTATAAAGTTCATCCGCCAGGACTATATTAGAACATCCGTCGAGAGCTACAAAATTCAATAAGTTAAATCTACTAAGGTGTTTTATTTAACTTATCATCAACTTCACAACATATTCCTAACATCGTAAGTTAATTATTTTTATTAAAATTTTAAATTGAAATCGAATAAAAAAATATTTTATCTAAATTTACAATGAAATATTTGCGACGGAAAAAATGGGATCGTCAAATTTACGCAGAAATTAAAATTTATCGTAAGTTATCGAAGAGGGAAATTTAACTTTTTCCCAAAAAAAATTGGTGGGAAAATAAAAATCATTTGAAGTTGCGACGATTTGAACATTTCGTCGTAAGTTAATTATTTTTATTAAAATTTTAACTTGAAATTAAATAAAAAAAATATTTCATCTAAATTTATGAAGAAATATTTGTGACGGAAAATATTGGAACATCCAATTTACGACGGAAATTAAAATTCGTCGTAAGTTATCAAAGAGGGAAATTTAACTTTTTCCCCAAAATTTTGGCGGTAAATTTGACTTTTCCCAAATATTTTGCAAATAATAATTTATGACGGATTCTGTCTTAAATTAGCACATGATTTTTGATAATTTCAATTTTTAAAAAATATTATTTCTTGATCCAACCATATTAATGTCAGCATTTATTTGTTTTGGTGACATTTCAAGAATTTCAGAAAAAAATTAAATATTTTGATAAAATAATTTAATATGAAACATTGATTATATCACTAATATATATATATATATATTGTCATTTATACGGTTGAATCGATGAAAAATATTTTTAAAATAATCGAAACACAAATTCAGAACTAAACACTAATTAGTTGTACTAGTCGAACTGATGTTTGACTTTTAAATGGCAAACCAGATAAAATTATTTTGATATGAAATTTTGGTTATATCACTATTATATATATCTATTAACGTCCATACGGTTGGATCGTTGAAAAATATTTTTAAAATAATTGAAACACCAATTTAGGATTAAACACTGGTTAGTTGTACTAGTCAAACTAACGTTTGACTGTTAAAATGGCAAACCAAATAAAAATATTTTGATATAAAATTTTGGTTACATCACTAATATACATATATATTGACATCCATATGGTTGGATCGTTGAAAAATATTTTTAAAATAATCGAGACACTAATTCAGAACTAAACACTAGTTAGTTGTACTAGTCAAACTGATGCTTGACTGTTAAAATGGACAACCAGCTAAAATCATTTTAATATGAAATTTTGGTTAGATCACTAATATATTTATCTATTGACATCCATACGGTTGGATCATTGAAAAATATTTTTAAAATAATCGAAACACCAATTTAGGATTAACCACTAGTTAGTTGTACTAGTCAAACTGACGCTTGATTGTTAAAATGGCAAACCAAATAAAACTATTTTGATATGAAATTTTGGTTACATCACTAATATGTATATATATATATATATATCTATTAAAATTCATATGGTTGGATCGTTGAAAAATATTTTTAAAATAATCGAAACACTAATTCAGGATTAAACACTAGTTAGTTGTACTAGTCAAACTGATGTTAGACAGTTAAAATGGCAAACCAAATAAAATTATTTTGATATGAAATTTTGGTTATATCACTAATATATATATATATATATTGACATTCATACGGTTGGATCATTGAAAAATATTTTTAAAATAATCGAAACACCGATTTAGGATTAAACACTTGTTAGTTGTACTAGTCAAACTAACGCTTGACTGTTAAAATGGCAAACCAAATAAAACTATTTTGATATGAAATTTTGGTTACATCACTAATATATATATATATATATTGACATCCATACGATTGGATCGTTGAAAAATATTTTAAAATAATCGAAACACTAATTCAGGATTAAACACTAATTAGTTGTCCTAGTCAAACTGATGTTTGACTGTTAAAATGACAAACCAAATAAAATTATTTTGATATGAAATTTTGGTTATATCACTAATATATATATCTATTGATATCCATACGGTTGGATCATTGAAAAATATTTTTAAAATAATCGAAACACCAATTTAGGATTAAAAACTAGTTAGTTGTACTAGTCAAACTGACGCTTGACTGTTAAAATGACAAATCAAATACAACTATTTTGATATGAAATTTTGGTTACGTCACTAATATATTATTTTGAGTCGTAATTATTTAAATTTTTATTTATTTATGCGTTAGCGAGACATCAAAAAATATTCCCCGTTTCCTAGTGTATATTTTCATTACTCTCAAATAAATATTATTATTATTATTATTTAAAAAAAATTATTTTATTTTTAAATTTTTATATTTTTCGAACTAAACATTTTTTTTTATTTAATTTTTTTTCTTTATCAAAAAGGATATTATCAAAAGATATAATTAAATTTAAAATTTTGTTACTATAAGGAGAGACAGATAAATGTTGGATTTTTTTTTATAATTTTAGAAATATAATAAAATCTAGTTAATTCTAGAAGTTTTCAAATCATTTTCTTAATCAAAAACTAACCTTATTTAGTTGATTAGTTAAGTTAATACAATCTCCTATATAATTTTGATAGTGATCAATTTCTCTAAAATTAGTAAGATAATGATTCTTTTTTTATGATTAACCTTTTAATTAGCAAGGATTTAACTTTCTTAAATTGAGTCCAAGTTAATGTTTTTTATTTTGGTAATTAATTTTTAAATTATTATTGATTCGATGTGATTACTATTCGATTATGAGATAAACCTGATTAATTCGTACGTAAGCGATCGTTACTTAATCAAAATAGTGTTAAGAAAATTCTACTGGGTTTTTATATTGGTTCATGCGCCACAAATGGGTTAGGCCCATTGTTAAAATTAGGGTTTATACAAAATTTGGGGATTTTGATTTTTATTGTTAAAGTTGGTTAATTGATGTGAAAATTGATCAGGAAGAGGAGAAATAATATGATATGAGTTGGTTTTTGTGATTGGTGGCCTGGGGAAGGAACCATTGCAACAGAAGTGGTGGTGGCGTGGTGATAATAACGAGAAACCGCCGGAAAAATGAATGGGAGGGGTGAGAGTGTTGCGGGTGTGTGTGTTTGTGTGTTGTATTCATGTGGGTGTGTATGTCCGTGGGTGTATTTGTTAGCTTGAAATAACTAAGTAGAAAAGATATATGGAATCTCACACTTTTTATTATTGAAACAAGAGTCTTGAGTATATAGGTCTTATAGAAACACTACAAATACTTCCACTAATCACAACTCCTACGAATCAGGAAACAACTACCCACAACTTCCTATAAATCAAAGACACTACTCTAACTGAAATACAAGTAACAAACCTTCTAAAGACTTGGTCAATTCTAAGAAAGACCAGTTATTAAAACACAAACTTTAACACCCTCCCTTAAACTGAAATCTGCAAATATCAGTTTAATATAACAATTTTATTTTGATCGGAGAACACTAGCACCTGGACATATTCCAAGTAGCCCACGCAACTTCACAAATGTTGTCACCTTCAGCGGCTTAGTCTGTATATCAGCAACCTGGTCTTCAGTTCGACAATAAACCAACTCTATTGTTCCATCACTGCTAAGATCTCTTAAAAAATAAAATTTTACGTCAATATGCTTACTTCTTCCGTGTAGAACTGGATTCCTAGAAAGCTTGATTGCTGAATTGTTGTCGCAGAAGATTGTAGTGGTTTTAACTTATTTTACCTGCAGCTCTTCAAGAATTCTCCTCAACCAGATTGCTTGACAAGCACAAGCTGTTGCACCAATAAATTCAGTCTCAGTTGTGGATAGGGTGACAATAGGTTGCTTCTTAGACGACCATGAAACAGTTGATGTACCCAACATAAAAACATAGCCAGAAGTACTTCTTCTATCATCCTGATCTCCTGCATAATCACTGTCGGTAAACCCAAATAAGCCTTTTTCAACCTTCTAGTAAAACAACCCGAAATCTCTAGTTCCTTGCAAGTAACGAAGGATCCTTTTAGCAGCTAACAAATGCATTTATGTTCGATTTTCCATGTATCTGCTTATTAAACTCACTGAATACATTATATCAGGCCTTGTTGTAGTTAAATACATCAAACTCAACCATCATAGTTTTCTTGAATTCTTCAAACATACCAGCATCATTCCCAGTTGTAGTTAAATACCAGCAATTTTCTTGTAGAGTGTGTTGTCCACCTTCGTTCCATTACGATCTTTGTTAAGATTTAAGCCAAATTCAGTTAGAGTGCTTGATGGATTGCAATGCTTCATCTCAAACCTGTCCAAAATATCTTGCACATACTTCTTTTGAGATATAAAAATACCCTTTTCAGATTGCACTACTTCTATGCCTAGAAAGTAATGCAACATACCAAGATCACTCATTTCAAACTCAACCATCATAGTTTTTTTGAATTCTTCAAACATACCAGCATCATTTCCAGTAAATATAAGATCGTCAACATATAAACACACAATAAGCAATTTTCCATCATTCCCTATTTTAACAAAAAGTATGTGTTCATATGGACATTTATGAAAGCCTTCCTTTAAAAAATAAGCTTCAATGCGACTATACCAAGCTCGGGGAGCTTGTTTTAGCCCATAAAGAGCCTTTTTTAATCGATAAACTTTATTCTCACATCCAATCTTAACATAACTAGGAGGTTGTTCTACAAATACCTATTCATCCAAGCTTCCGTGTAAGAAGGCTGACTTGATATCCAATTGAAAAATAGGCCATGAGTTTTGTGTTGCAAATGTCGTCACCAATCTGATTGTGTCATGCCTAGCAACAGGTGCAAAAACTTCACTATAATCGATACCATACTCTTGTTTATAGCCCTTAGCCACCAAGCGCGCCTTGTATTTATCGACCTCACCATTTTCTTTCAGTTTGGTTTCGAAGACCCACTTCACATCAATGGTTTTGTGTCCGTTAGGCAGATCAGTTAGCTCCCAAGTATCATTTCTTTCAATGGCTTCTATTTCAGCATCCATTGTCTTTTGCCATTTTACTTTTTTGACTGCACTTTCATATGATGTAGGATCATAGTTTGAAAATAAAGCGAAATGACTGCTGAAATTCTCACCTTCATTCACCTCATAGTCTTCTAACCATGTTGGTCTTCTTCGAGTGCGGCGTAGGGGCGGAAATGTTGCATCAGTTGTTTCTCCGGCTGTTTGTATAGTTTCAGCAGCTTTTGGAGCTGAATATGATGAATTTTAAGGCACTGAGGTTTCTGGAATTGCCTTATTATTAATCACCGGGGCTTCTAAAGTTGGCTGATTTTCAGCTTCATTATCAAGTAGAACTCCATCAGGTTGTTTCGTATGCCAATCCCAAGTGTTTTCTACATCGAATATAACATCTCGGCTGATCACGATCTTCTTAGTTAAAGGATTAAACAATTCGTAAGCCTTGGTTGGTTCACTTACACCAAGAAAGACATATTTTTCTGCCTTATCATCCAATTTCTTTCTTTTTTGATCTGGAATATGTGCATAGGCGATGCAACCAAATATCTTTAATTGATCAACCTTTGATTTCCTTTTACTCCACGCCTCCTCCGGAGTCATATTCTGAACAACAAATGTAGGACTTCTGTTCAAAATATGAATACTCCAATTTACTGCTTCAGGCCAAAAAGATTTCGGAATCTTTTCTTTTGCTAGCAAACGTCGCACCATATCGAAAATTGTCATATTCTTCCTTTCTGAAACACCATTTTGTTGCGGTGTATACGCAGCTGTTAATTCCTTTCGAATTCCATGAGTGTCACAAAAAGCTGTAAATTCAGTTGAACAATATTCTCCACTGCGATCTGTTCGAAGAGTCTTTATAACTTTGCCTGATTCTTTTTCAACATAAGCCTTGAAGCTTTTAAATGCATTGAAAGCTTCTGATTTTACCTGTAAAAACTCAACCCACGTTTTCCGAGAATAATTATCAGTGAAAGTAATTACGTATCTTTTACCTCCATTAGACATCGGTGTTATAGGACCGCAAATATCAAAATACACTAATTCGAGAACCTGTTTTGCACGCCATGACTTTCCTTTCGAAAATTGAGACCGATGTTGTTTACCAACAGCACATTCTTCATAAATTTGAGAAGGAACATTAATTTCAGGAAGACCTGTCACCATATTCTTAAGTTGGAGAGTTTTTGACCCACCAAAACTCAAATGCCCATATCGAAAATGCCATAACCAAGAGGGATCTTTTAATTCAGCCGCTAGACAAGGTTGAACATATTCAATTTTTAACAGAAATAATCTATTCGAACTCATAGGAACAACAACAATGGATCCTCTATTTGGATCATAAATCTCACAAACACCCTTAGAGATGGTGATGGCATAACCCTTTTCTTGCAACTGTTCAGCACTTAACAAATTACTTTTTAATTCAGGAACATACATAACATTGGAGATTATTTCCATAAAACCATTCTTAGTTTTAATATTAATATCTCCTTTTCCCATCACCTTTATAGTAGATGAATCACCAAAGCTTACACTAGAAGTATAACTTTCATTTAAATAAGAAAAATGAGACTTACTTCCACACATGTGATGAGAGCATCCAGAATCCACAAACCAAACATCTGATTGATCAGATTCAGATTCCTTAGTACTGTGAACAGCCATCAATAAGGTTTCCACTTCTTTTATTTCAGTAAAATTTGAGCGTTCATCCCTGTTTTTATCATTAGACAGCCTTGTATAACAGTCAGAACGATAATGACCAAACTTATGACATCGAAAACACTCTACCTTGGATCTATCAAAGTGTTGACGTCCTTTGCCTTTGCCATAAAGTTGATCATCATTTGTATTAAACATCCGGGCTACATCTTTATAACCTCGACCTCCTCTTCCGCTGCCACGAATTCTACCCCTTCCTCTTGAATTTGAGACATAAGTTGAAGCTTTCAAAGCTTGTTCTTCGGAATTTGAACTGCGATGCATCTTCTGTTCATGGACCAACAAGGAACTTTATAGTTCATCAAGGGAATAATTATCTATGTCATTTGATTCTTCAATATAACACATGACATAATTAAAACTTGGTTTGAGGGAGCGCAAGATCTTTTCCACAATACTGATATCTTTCAACTTCTCACAATGAAATCACATTTTATTGCAGATCTCCATAGTTCTCGCAAAATAACTTGTTACCGATTCTCCATCCTTCATTTGTAAATTTTCATACTCCTTCCTTAAAGCCTGAAGCTGTGCGCGCTTCACTCTAGCAGACCCTTAATATTTCTTCTTCATTGAATCCTAAATATCTTTGGAAGTTTCTTTGCTAAGAATTGTTTCCAAAATCGATCGATCAATGGCTTGAAACAAATAGTTTTTAGATTTCAAATCTTTTAATTTCAGCGCCTCGAACTCCTTTTGTGCATCTTTGGATGTTGCTGCATCCTTAGACACTCCACTGGAAACAGGTGTAGATGTACCAATATCTTTAGCTGCAGCTGCAATTGATGTTACCACACCTGATTCGACAACCTGCCAGTACTCTTTTGATCGAAGAAAGTTCTCCATTAGCATACTCCAATGGTCATAGTGACCATCAAAACGTGGAATTGACGGCTGTACAAAATTTGAATCTGATGCCATTGACAAAATAAAACCAAAAAATAGCTACTGCTATTGTAATGGCTCTGATACCACTGTTAGCTTGAAATAACTAAGCAGAAAAAATATATAGAAGCTCACACTTTTTATTATTGAAACAAGAGTCTTGAGTATATAGGCCTTATAGAAACACTACAAATACTTCCACTAATCACAACTCCTACGAATCAGGAAACAACCACCCACAACTTCCTATAAATCAGATACACTACTCTAACTGAAATACAAGTAACAAACCACCTAAAAACTTGGTCAATTCTAAGAAAGACCAGTTATTAAAACACAAACTTTAACAGTATTCGTGTGTGTGTGTTTTGTGTTGTGTGTGTGTGTGTTTGTGTCGGGTGCGTGTCTGTGTGCCTTTTTGGTGGCCGGAAACGGCGAAGCCACCACCGATGGTGGTGGTGGCGATGAGGTCGAACAGAGAGAGAGAGATGAAAGAGAGAAAGAGATGGAGAGAAAGAGAGGGAGAGAAAGAAAGAGAGAGAGATTGAATTTTTGGCCTGAAAATTCGTTCCCGAACAATTCTAGAAAAATGGATTTGGTAGAACAATAGATCGGGAATTGGGGAGTAGAATACAGGAAGAAAATTCGAGATTGGAGCTCGCCGGAAATTTGGCAGGATGAGGAAGAAGGAAGGGGAAGGGTATTTCAGTCATTTTGTTTATTAAATGTTGTTTTGTTAATAAAAAAGGAGGTTGTTAAATAAATAGGAAATATAAATAAGATTATAAATAAATAAGGAAATGGAAATTAGAATTTATAAAAAGGAATGGTGGAATTAAGTATTCTTAAAATTTATTCAATCGGAAGTAATAAATTGTTGGTTAAATCATTTAAGCAAGTAATTTATTATATCTTGGAACGAGCATAATTAAATAAGGGTACGAGTAAGAAAAGAAGATTAAAAAAATATAGAATGGAATTTTTATCCGAACTTGGGTAATTTAGTGAAAATAGACATAGTAATTATCGAATAATCGATAAATAGAAGTTAATCACTAAAACGTATTTTGGTGAATGATTATTTTAAATAATTGACGTAGAAAATTGTCTTATTAAAAAGGAGTTCTGTTATTCCTAGAGGACTAACAATGAGATTTACAGAAGGGGGGTTGAATGTAAATCTCAAAACTTTTTCAGGTTTTGAGAAGTTTATTAAAGCAGTGTGTTCTAGATGAACAAGTGTATGAATTGCTTTGAGCTAATGCAGACAGATATATATTCAAACACAAAATGTAAAGAACACAACAAACTTTAAAAACTTTTTTGGTGGATTTGTTGTTCCACCAGAGATGGTATATTAGAAAATCTGTGTTCAACAATGTTGATCACAGCTGCATCCTAGTACAAACTAGATGAATTTTCTCTCAAGATATTTCTTAACAGCTCTGGAAAATCTCTCTCTAATTACTAGCTTCTTCTTGGTTTATATATTACCAAGTGTACAAGTGAAAAACAATATAAAATTACAATAGTAAAATAAGTTCTTCACTTGCTTCTTTTCCTGTTCACTCCAGTACTTTGTTGACTATTGCATCTTTGTACTAAAGAAGAACGGCTGCTTTTTCTGTTGATCCTGAAATTCGGCTGCCACATCTCAGTTTTCTCTGTCAACCCATGTGCCTCTGTCTGTAGGTACAACTACCACTTATCAACGGCTAATTAGCAGAACATCCGTTGAAGCTTTCATCCGTTAATGACTTCATCCGTTGAAGGATGTTATCCGTTGAAGCTTTCATCCGTTGATGCATTTATCCGTTGATGCTCTCATCCGTTGAAGGATGTTATCCGTTGAAGCTTTAGAGACATCCGTTGAAGCTTAGCTTCTCATCCGTTGAAGGTCTTTAAGTCATCCGTTGATACCACTTCATTTATACAAAATTACAAGGCATGAAATATTTACAATTGGCCTTCCTATCTGCATATCATCTAGTAGTCAACATGACTTATAGTTTCTCTCAACTTCTAAGAATTACATTTTAAATACAGAGACTGAAATATGCTACAATACTAGACTTATTTCTAAGTAAAGCTACACCATCAACGGATAGCCAAAGTGGTCTTATCCGTTGAGGCTACTGACACTAAATTTCTACTTAAGTATTTTGTTAAACATATCATCAAACTAATGCACATATATTCCTAACAATCTCCCCCTATTTATGTCTATAAGAATTGTAGGCATAAATTCAGGGTTAACTTGATGATAACAAAACACTTAACAAATATTTGAATTGAAACTAAGTAGAAATATAAAAGTGCTGCAAAAGTGTATGTACTAGGAGGTAATTGAAGATTTACAGTATTTCCAAGGGTGCTCCTCTAGCCTGAGCAAATCATTATTTTCTTCTTTGTTCCCTGGTTTTCTTTCCTAGCCCTTTGTCATTTTCCTCAAATTGGAGTTGGAGTTGTCTGAAGAATTCAGCTTCATCTTCATCACTGATATCCAACTTAGATTGCATTTCTTTGAGAGTTTCATTGCTGGCAATCTTGAGTTGGTCTTCAAGTCTGAAAAATCTTCTGACTCCTTTGTCATCTCTAAATTCCATCAACCAATGAGGTGATTTGTGAATTTTAGTTCCCCTTTCTTGTATGAGTAAGGTTCTGGGCAAAGCATTTGGTTCCCTCCAAGTCTTCCTTATGTTGGCAATCTTGTTGAGAATTTCAGTCTTGGCTGTTCTGGTAAAGCCAGAATCCTTTTTGATGGCTGAAAAGACTCTGATCAAGGTAGAGTAGCCTTCATTTAGAATCCTGTAGAGAGGCCATGTTCTTTCCCCAGCTCCCTTATATCTGAAAACCAATCTCTCTGGTAGCTGTCTGTAGGCAGCTATTCCCCTTACTTCCTCCAGCTCATCCAGATAGAGATTAATGTCTGAAGCTTCTTTTATGTCACAGATGTGAACATAATCATCTTTAGAAATGGGTGGCTTAGGGTTAGGTTTTTGTTTTTGAGTGAATTTCTTAGAGGTTAGGGGAGGTGTAGATTTAGATTTTCTTTTCTGTTTCTTTGGTAGTGGTAGAGTGGTTAAAAAGGTAGGCAATGTGATGTTGTCCCAATCAATAGGTTCCTCTTTTGGAATGATTGGTTCACCATGGATATTTATAGAGGGATCAGCAACAAAAGGTTTAGGTATGGAAGGTAGTGGTTTAGATATAGATTTGGTATCTTCAGGGTTATCTTCACTCCTTCTGTGTGCCTTGGCCTTTCTTCTGTTTCCCTTCTGCCATTCCTCTCTTTCTTCCATATTTTCACCAAATATGCTCCCAAGAACCTCATCTAAGTTAGCAATCTTTTCTTCACCCCTGACTTCAATTCCTTTCATTTCTTCAACTTGGCTTGACTTTAGCTGTTTTTCAAGCTTTGCTTGTGCTCTTTTGTCAGCCTTGAGTTTTACAGCTTCTTTCTTCAACCTTCTGGTTTCTTCCCTTTTGGCCTTTAGAAATTTGGGATGTCCTTGCATCACACAGATACTCTTTCCCTCTCTATAGATAAAGGCCATGTCCATTCTCTCACCCTTGTCCTTGGTCTCCTTCTTCTTTATGATGCTTGCACTTAGAACTTTGTCTCCATCAGGTTTTGGAAGAGGAAAGTCTACTTCCTGCATCTGAGCAAAGTCTAGGGGATTCTTTGTGGAGTCCATACTGGATCTAGTGTTAGGCTTTAGAACCATAGGTTTTAAATTCTTGAAAGAAGTCTCTCCAACCTTATTTCTCCCTACTGGCTTGAGCTCCATGTTGATTGGTTCAATCTTTGTGCTAAATTTCACAGATGTTGATTTATTTTGTGTAGAACCAAACACCAATTGCAACCTTTCATCAATTCTCCTCCATTGTTCTTTCATTTGTATTTCAGCTGCTGCTAGCTGAATCAAATCAATTCCATCAGGTTTTCCCTTAATTTGAATGATTGGAGAGGTAGTGATGGCAGGAACTAGCACTTTAGATATCTGAATCTTTGTAGAGGGCTCTCCTTCCCCTTCCCTTTTATTCTCCCCCTTTTTGTTATCATCAAGGAGAGGGGTCAAGCCTTGTGCTTTTGCCAGCTGCATTAGGAGATTGGTTTGAGATTGTTGGTTGAGAAGAAGGGTGGCCACAGAATCTTCAATTCCTTGAACTCTGTCTTCCAACTTGGCCAGCCTTTGTTCAGTAACTGATTCCTTTTTCAATCTCGAAACCAAGTCCTGCAAAGTACCATAGGGCATGACTGAATCCAATTTTTCTGAAGTGAAGGATTTCAAGTCAGCAATATCTTTCCTGAGATCATCTAGACTCATATCTTGCTTTACTTTCTGCAACTTCATGAGATGCAGTGAGTCCAGGTGAGCTTGGAGGATAGCCTTGATATTTGCATTTGAAGTGTTCTGAATGGCCTGTTGAATAGTGATGATTTGTTTGACCAAGTGGACATTGAATTCACCTGTTCTATGCTCCTTAGTCAAGGCCCATTCAGGTAGATTAGGAATGGAATTAGGGTCTTCATCTCCCCCTATGTTCATGCTTCCATCAGAAGAAATAGAGTCATCATCATCAGAATTTACTCCAAATTCCTCAGATGGCTCACCAGCTGTAGAAGGCATCCTGTTAATAGCAGCTTTATCCCTTTGAAGAGATTCTGTTGAGTGCACTAGATGTAGTGTCCTCTCTGCCTCCTCATTGCCCTGAGCAGCCAACAGTTGATAGGCTGTCACAGGATGAGTAAAAGTGTCAGCATCCAAGGAAATGTTATCAATTACAGCTTTGTAATGTTGCTGAAATTGTCTTCCTTTTCAGCATCATCCACAATCATTGACTCATGAGCAATGGCTGGTTCCACCCTTGTATCAACTGTACCTGCTTTTCTCTCTTTTTCTCTATGTTCTTGCATCAGGGGCTCCCCCTGGCTCACACATCTCACTCCCTCACCTTCACCTTCTAAGGTGGTACTCCACTCACTGACTTTTGCCATGCTGGAAGAAATAGCATGCATTTTTGTGCTCTCAATCTCTCCTTTTGCCTGGGAGCAACCCAGCCTCTCACTCAAATTTTCACTCCCTGCCCTCAATCCTAAAAGTGATTGCACAGTATTCATGTCTTCTACACTTGGAATCATTTCAGTTATTTGTGTAGAGACTATCAACGGATGTGGAATATCCGTTGAAGTTGAAACTGTTGTTATCAACGGATAACTGCTGTTAAGCTTATCCGTTGAAGAGCAACCACTTGTCAACGGATGAGTGATATCCGTTGAAGAAGGAAAAGAAGATGAAATTGAAAGTGATATAATTGTTGAATCTGTATAGATTGATTTGATATGTGTTGATACAGATCCTTCAATTATATCTGAAAGAATTTGCGGGTGATCCAACAAATCATCTAAAAGATGATGATCACCTGTATTTGAGTGGGGCTCCTCCCTGAGTTGTAAAGAGGGAGAATCAGGAATTGATGGGAATAACATATCCACATCCAGAGATGGTGAAGAAGTATTTGGTGATTGATGTGTAGTTATTGTGAGAGAATGGGGCTGTGACTCCACATTTATTGGAGTCACATCAAACTGAGTTTGAGAAGGCACAGAGACAGATGGATGTATCTGTGCAGTGTGTGCACCCTGTGTAGAAGATTGGGTTCTAGCCTTCTTCCTTCTAATAAAAGCTTTTGTAGGTGAGTGTTTGGCTTTAGTGTCCCTCCCTCTTTTGTTCTGTGTTCCTGGTTGGGAACTCTTTTCAATAGTAACATCCTTTTGGGAGGATGCTACTAGGGATGTGCTAGAAACCTTTTCAACCACCACAGCTTTTTGAGAAACTGGGGCTTGGCTAGCTTGGGAAGCACTCAACTCTCCTTCCTTATCCTGGGGGTTTCTTTGATGTTCACCCCTCCCCTCACCACTCACACCCTGTTCACTTCCCTCAGGGTTAATGGTTGTTGTTACAACTGTTGTCTTTTGAGAAACAACAGAGGTGGTTTTTTTTGTCTTGGATTTTGAAAGTTTAGATTTGGTGACCTTGGTAGAAATCTGTTGGGGCATTGACACAGATTTCATGGCCACACTAGAAGATAAAGAAATAGAGGGGTTGGAAGAAGTAGGAGTTGTAGAAGCAATTACCTCACCTACCTGGGGTGCATTCATGATTGGTAAATATACCAATTGCACACTGCTGTTTAGATCCATTCTCTTCAAGTCTGCAAGAACTCTTTTCTCTTGTGCCCAGCACTTGAGTTTATTATTCTCATTGATTATGACTAAACCTTCAGCAACATGGTTAGCCAATAACATAAAGAATCTAGCATAATAGATGTTATTAGGTCTATTAGCTTTGTTACCTAATCTAGTACCTAATTCTAGCATCACATAGTTGCTAAAGTTAAAGTACCTATCAGAAACAAGCATATAGAACATATTAACAAGAGATGAAGTTATGGCATCAAAATTACTAATTTTCCCAGAGAAAACCTTTATGAAGGCATCCCCAAGAAAACTCCATTCTTTCCTAAGGCCTTTTCGTCTAATACCCCCTAAATTAGCAGAGTTAAGAGAGTAACCTATGGAATCTAACATGCTGGATACATCACTATCAGTGTGTGGTGTCATGGCATTGTTCTCAGGTAATTTAAAACATGCTTGTAAGTCATCACAGTTAATACAGTGATTTTTACCTTTGAGAGTGAAGGAGATAGTCATATCCATGGAGTTGAACTCAGCAGTTGTCCAAATCTCCTCAACTACTTCACAGAAAATCGTTGGGGTTTCCAGCATTGCATAGCTAAGTTTACAGTTTTTGATGAAGTCCATCATTTTGTGATAATCTGAGTGGGCTTCATTCTTTTCTACCAGAGCTATGAAATTGTTCTTCTCGTAGATGAACCCAGATTGAGACATAATCTTCACGACTGGTGCCATTGTTGTGAGTAGAAATTGCAGAGAATAACTTGAAGGTTTTGCAGAGAGAAAATGGTAAATGCTTGAAATTCTAAGAAAGCGTAAAGTAATAATGAACAATCAGAAGGGCTTATATGCTTTCAAAGAAAAAGAAATAAATAAAGGATTAATCAATAAGTAGGTGTTAGTGAATTTCAGCCGTTTAAGAATAAACTGTAAGCATTCTAATAACTACCTTTAAAACCAATACATACAGATGTATGTATGGTATCAACGGTTAAGAAAATAGAATCAACGGCTGTGAAACACCTCAAACGTCTGATGTGACATTTCAACGGATAATGTAAATTGTCATCCGTTGAAAGGTACTTCAGCTTTATCCGTTGACGGATAAAAGTTCCAGAGATATACTTGTCTTTCAACGGATAATGAATATCCGTTGATAGAGCAATTTTGACTTTCAACGGATAGGGAACATCCGTTGATGGAATAAACTTTGTTAAAAGTCAAATTTGTTCTAGCAACTAATATATTTCAGGCTTCTCATCAAATTGCAAAGAAGACATGAATTTTAAGAGTAATTAAGCATACCTAGCTCACTTACCAATCTTGTGAATGTTGATTCATCAAGTGGCTTGGTAAATATGTCAGCAATTTGTTGTTCACTTGGAACAAAATGTAGTTCCACTGTACCATTCATGACATGCTCCCTAATGAAGTGGTACTTGATATCAATGTGCTTGGTCCTTGAGTGCTGTACAGGATTCTCTGTTATGGCTATGGCACTTGTGTTGTCACAAAAGATAGGTATTCTATCAACATGAAGTCCATAATCAAGGAGTTGATTCCTCATCCATAACATTTGAGAACAGCAACTTCCAGCAGCAATGTATTCAGCCTCAGCTGTAGAAGTAGAGACTGAATTTTGCTTTTTGCTAAACCATGATACAAGCTTGTTTCCCAGGAATTGGCAGGAGCCTGTTGTACTTTTCCTGTCTATTTTGCAACCTGCATAGTCTGCATCTGAATAACCAATTAGATCAAGGCCAGATTCTCTAGGATACCAAATTCCTAAATTTGGTGTACCCTTGAGATATCTGAAAATTCTCTTGATAGCAATTAAGTGAGACTCCCTAGGATCAGCTTGAAATCTAGCACACAGACATGTAGCAAACATTATATCTGGTCTGCTAGCAGTTAAATATAAAAGTGAACCAACCATGCCTCTATAACTTGTAATGTCCACAGACCTTTCAGTCTTATTTAATTCAAGTTTGGTGGCAGTGGCCATGGGAGTTTTTGCAGATGAGCATTCCATTAAGTCAAACTTCTTTAAAAGATCATAAATATATTTAGTTTGACTAATGAAAATTCCATCACTAACTTGTTTAACTTGTAAACCAAGAAAATAGGTTAGTTCTCCCATTAGGCTCATTTCATATTTACTTTGCATTAGCTTAGCAAACTTTTTGCAAAGTTTATCATCTATAGAGCCAAATATTATGTCATCTACATAAATTTGAACAAGTATACTAGAGCCATTAACATCCCTAAAGAAGAGAGTTTTATCAACAGTACCTCTAGTGAAGTGATTCTCCAAAAGAAATTTTGATAAGGTTTCATACCAGGCTCTAGGTGCTTGCTTCAGTCCATAGAGTGCTTTCAACAGATAATACACATAGTCTGGAAAATTTGGATCTTCAAATCCTGGAGGTTGACTTACATAGACTTCTTCCTCTAATTTCCCATTTAGAAATGCACTCTTGACATCCATTTGATAGACTTTGAAATTGGCATGGGCTGCATGGGCTAGAAATATTCTGATGGCTTCAAGTCTTGCAACAGGAGCATATGTTTCATCAAAATCTATTCCCTCTTGCTGAGAATAGCCTTTAGCAACCAGTCTGGCTTTATTCTTTATGATAATGCCATTTTCATCCATCTTGTTTCTGAATACCCACTTTGTGTCAATAGGACTCTTGTTCTTTGGTTTGGGTACCAGCTTCCAAACTTGGTTTCTCTCAAATTGGTTTAGCTCTTCCTGCATAGCTAATATCCAATCTGGATCCAATAGAGCTTCTTCCACTTTCTTAGGTTCCTCCTGAGATAGAAAACTACTGTACAAACATTCATCTTGAGTAGCTCTTCTTGTTTGCACTTTAGATGATGCATCACCAATGATCAGTTCAAAGGGATGATTCTTGGTCCATTTCCTTTGTGGTGGAAGATGTGCTCTAGATGAGGTGGCCTCAGTATTGTCATGATGTGAGACAGAGTGTTGACTAGTTGAAACTCCCCCTGAGTTGTTGGTCCTTTGCAGGGAACTTGGAGTTCTATCAACTGATGATGTAAATCGATTATCCGTTGATGAACTATGATCAACGGATGCTTCATTTTGTACTTCAACGGATGGTGCACTATGTCTTTCAACGGATACTGCATTGCTTCTATCAATGGATGCAGTATTTTGTGCATTATCCAGGGGCATGTTTTGAATCCCTTTTGAAGTGTCATCTCCATCAGTCTCCTCTTCACTATCATCACAATATATCTCAATATTGTCAAATTTGAGTCTCTCATTATGTCCCTCATCTGTTAGTCCATCAATCTTTTTATCATCAAACACAACATGCACAGATTCCATAACAATGTTGGTTCTTAGATTGTAGACCCTATAAGATTTTCCAGCTGAATAACCAACAAATATTCCTTCATCAGCCTTTGCATCAAACTTCCCTTTATGGTCAGATTGATTCCTCAGTATAAAGCATTTACATCCAAAGACATGAAGAAAGTTTAGAGTTGGTTTTCTTCTCTTGAACAACTGATAAGGAGTCATGCCTTTAGCTTGATTGATCAAAGAAATATTCTGAGTGAAGCAGGCACAATTAACAGCTTCAGCCCAGAAATATGTTGGTAACTTTGATTCTTCAAGCATTGTTCTGGCAGCTTCAATTAAAGATCTGTTCTTTCTTTCAACAACCCCATTTTGCTGAGGTGTTCTTGGAGCTGAGAACTCATGCATGATTCCATTTTCTTCACAGAACAGCCTTAATGTCAAATTCTTGAACTCAGTTCCATTGTCACTCCTGATATTTCTAACCTTCAAGTCAGGATGATTGTTGACTTGCCTGATGTGATTGATAATGATTTCACTTGCTTCATCCTTTGATCCAAGAAAACAGACCCATGAGAACTTAGAGAAATCATCTACAATCACTAAGCAATATCTTTTTCTTGCTATTGACAATACATTGACTGGTCCAAACAAATCCATATGTAGCAGCTGTAATGGTTCATCAATTGTTGTTTCAAGCTTCTTCTGAAATGATGCTTTCCTTTGTTTGCCTTTCTGACAAGCATCACACAGACCATCCCTTGAGAATTCAACAAGAGGAATTCCTCTTACTAAGTCCTTTTTGACTAGATCATTCATTGTTTTGAAATTCAAATGGGATAGCTTCTTGTGCCATAGCCAACTCTCAACTGAACTTGCTTTGCTGAAGAGACAAGTAATAGATTCTGCATCTGTAGAGTTGAAGTCAGCTAAGTACACATTTCCTTTTCTAACTCCAGTTAGAACCACTTTGTTGTCTTCCTTACTAGTGACAACACAGGCTTCAGAATTGAAGGAAACTGTATTCCCTCTATCACATAGTTGACTGATACTCAGTAAGTTGTGCTTGAGACCATCAACTAATGCAACTTCTTCAATGATGACATTCCTTGTTGAAATCAAGCCATATCCCATAGTAAACCCTTTGCTGTCATCTCCAAAGGTTATGCTGGGGCCAGCTCTCTCTTTAAACTCTGTGAGCAGGGAGAAATCTCCAGTCATGTGTCTTGAACAGCCACTGTCCAAGTACCATAGATTTCTTCTATTTTCCTGCACACCACAAAATCAATCAATTTGATTTTGGTACCCAAGTTTCCTTGGGTCCATTCTTGTTAGCCTTTCTCCTAGACTTCATTCCTCCTGCATCTTTAGACTTAGGTGAGTTTGAGTCAACCTTGGTCTTAGATGTGGTTGGTTGAGGTGTAGGGTTAGTCACAACATTATCCATCACATTTATAGAATTATTAGGCATGGATTGTGCATACATGTTATTCCACATTGGCATATTGTATGGCATTTGAGGCATACTGAATGCAGCAAGATAAGGATTGTTAAAATATGGCATGTTTGCAAAATGTGCATAAGGATTTTGTTGAGACATAACAGGCATAGCATGTAGAGGTGATACAGACATGTTAGGCATGGAAGAGGGTACAGTTATGGGAGATTTCTTAATAGATTTACAGTTAGCAGATAGATGATTAACACTACTACAATGCACACAGCTTTTTCTAGGAGCATACTTGTCAGGTGTGTAATTGTTATGTTTGTTAACTCCTACCTTCCCATTTCTGTTGGATTTCCTTTTGGATTCCTTTTTATCCTCAACCATCTTGAGCCTATTGTTTAACTGTTCTAAGGTCATGTGCCCTACATTCACCTTTCTGACATCTTTGGATGTGCTTGCTCCTTCTTTGACAAAGTTCTTTGAAGTTGAACCAAACTTTTTGTTGAGTTTCTTTAGATTTTCTCTTTTAGAAACATCTGCCTGTTTTAATTGAGGAACCTTCAACGGATGTTCCTTTTCTTCCTTCAACGGATAACTTTCATCATCCGTTGATTCCACATCCGTTGACAGTCCATCAATTAATTCCAGTTTCTTTTTATTTTTATCCCAGGCAGTTTTACAGAATGATTCAATTCCTTGGACTTTGGCAATTTGAGCACTTACATCCCTAGATGTTTTCCAGGCTTTAATCACCTCTTGCTCTTTCTCTAATTGATTGGAAAGTATTTCTACTTTCTTAACAGATTCAGCTAGTTCATTTTCAACAGATATACAATGCAATTTGGTTTTCTCTAGGTCAATCAACTTATTTTCTAACACAGTATTTCTATTACTTAAAAACAGATTGTTCTCTTTGATCCTACTATTTTCTTTAGCAAGAGATTTAAGAGACACACGCAAATGATACAATTCAGTAGACATGTCATTGAAAGCATCATTGCACTCTTCTTTAGTAAGCTGTGTTAAATCAGTAGTGATTACCTGATTGCTTGATGAACTAACTTCGTTTTCTTCAGAATCAGCCATGAGAGCAAGGTTGACATAATCCACATCTTCATCCTCTTCATCTCCATCAGCTGCCCAGTCCTTTTCTTGAGTAATGAAAGCCCTTTCCTTCTGTTTGAGTAGATCAAAATATTTCTTTTTGTAATCTACTTGTTCAAATTTCTTCTTTTCAGAGGTTGGCTTTCTGCACTCACTTGCAAAGTGTCCACTTATACCACAGTTAAAACACTTGAACTTGGATTTGTCCACCATGTTCTTATAGGGTTTAGTGGCTCTAGTGTTTTTCCTGAACTTCATCTTTGCAAATCTCCTGGACAGAAATGCAAGATGCTCATCAATACCATCAGAGTCATCTTGACTGGAGTTGTCTTCATTTTCAGCAACTTGCTCTTTACCCTTGTCTGATTCTGGATTTCTTACACCATCTTTGGAGCTTGATGTAGATCTCACAGTTTCTTTTCTGCATTCTTTCTCATTTTCAGCTACCAATGCAACTGAACCTCCTTTCTTTCTCCCCCTCTCCAATACCTCATCCTGTTCCAACTCTAGTTCATAAGTCTTCAAGATTCCATATAATCTTTCAAGAGTAAAGTCCTTATAATCCTGAGAGTTTCTTAAGGAAACAGTCATGGGTTTCCATTCCTTTGGTAAGGATCTCAAAAATTTAAGATTTGAATCCTTCACCTGGTACACTCTACCATACAGCTTCAGTCCATTCAACAGCTTTTGGAATCTATTAAATGTGTCATTTAAAGATTCATTCTCTTCAAAATGAAAGTACTCATACTGTTGAATGAGAAGCTGCATTTTGTTCTCTTTTACTTGTTCTGTACCTTCACACAGCAACTGAACTGTGTCCCAAACCTCTTTGGCAGTTGAACAATTTATCACATTATCAAACATATCCTTGTCAAGACCATTAAACAAAATGTTCATAGCCTTCTTATCCTTGTGGACTTCTTCTGTGTCTTCCATTGTCCATTCTGCTCTAGGTTTTGGAATGGATTGACCAACAGCAATTGTGGCCGTAGCAACTGTGGCTACTTTGTGGGGAATGTGAGGACCATTCTCAATGCAGTTTACATAACCTTCATCTTGGGAGAGTAGATGAAGGTGCATTTTCACCTTCCAGTGGTGATAACTGTCTTTGTCAAGAACTGGGATCTTTACTCCAATATCCTTCTTACTCATCTTTGTTAGATTCCAAGATCTTTAAACTCTTTGTGTGTCAAGAGCTTGCTCTGATACCAATTGTTATTCCTAGAGGACTAACAATGAGATTTACAGAAGGGGGGTTGAATGTAAATCTCAAAACTTTTTCAGGTTTTGAGAAGTTTATTAAAGCAGTGTGTTCTAGATGAACAAGTGTATGAATTGCTTTGAGCTAATGCAGACAGATATATATTCAAACACAAAATGTAAAGAACACAACAAACTTTAAAAACTTTTCTGGTGGATTTGTTGTTCCACCAGAGATGGTATATTAGAAAATCTGTGTTCAACAATGTTGATCACAGCTGCATCCTAGTACAAACTAGATGAATTTTCTCTCAAGATATTTCTTAACAGCTCTGGAAAATCTCTCTCTAATTACTAGCTTCTTCTTGGTTTATATATTACCAAGTGTACAAGTGAAAAACAATATAAAATTACAATAGTAAAATAAGTTCTTCACTTGCTTCTTTTCCTGTTCACTCCAGTACTTTGTTGACTATTGCATCTTTGTACTAAAGAAGAACGGCTGCTTTTTCTGTTGATCCTGAAATTCGGCTGCCACATCTCAGTTTTCTCTGTCAACCCATGTGCCTCTGTCTGTAGGTACAACTACCACTTATCAACGGCTAATTAGCAGAACATCCGTTGAAGCTTTCATCCGTTAATGACTTCATCCGTTGAAGGATGTTATCCGTTGAAGCTTTCATCCGTTGATGCATTTATCCGTTGATGCTCTCATCCGTTGAAGGATGTTATCCGTTGAAGCTTTAGAGACATCCGTTGAAGCTTAGCTTCTCATCCGTTGAAGGTCTTTAAGTCATCCGTTGATACCACTTCATTTATACAAAATTACAAGGCATGAAATATTTACAATTGGCCTTCCTATCTGCATATCATCTAGTAGTCAACATGACTTATAGTTTCTCTCAACTTCTAAGAATTACATTTTAAATACAGAGACTGAAATATGCTACAATACTAGACTTATTTCTAAGTAAAGCTACACCATCAACGGATAGCCAAAGTGGTCTTATCCGTTGAGGCTACTGACACTAAATTTCTACTTAAGTATTTTGTTAAACATATCATCAAACTAATGCACATATATTCCTAACAAGTTCTTTTGTGAGCCATGCACAGATTTTCTTTTAAATCGCTAAATAAATACTTTAGGCATGAGGCGTAATATCATATTAAATCGGAAATTGTATTTATATATAACTAATAACATCATATAATTTGGGATATTGTCTTTACTTAAAAAAAAGTATTTTTATCAAATATAATTAGATTATTTAAATGATTAAGTGAGTCACTCCCAAGAGCCGAATAAATTTTCCGATAGTTAATAAATATTTTAATTGGAGTTTTTTATTTTAGAAAATAGTTATACTAAAATATTTTGGCATGATTATATATTATGGTACTCATCCATGGAGGGCACACTTATACAGAGTTTTATGGAGAACCATTACTTAAAAAATAATAAATATACAATTTATTTCATTTTTTATAATATATAGTTGCAAATTTTAAATACTAAATTAAAAGCGAAGTTGTATAATTTATTTTTTTAAGAAATAACTAAAATATAATGAAATAGTTTAGAGTGATTCTTTAATAAAATCACAGTAAAATTATATTAATGCAAAATTAATTTATAGTAGAATCAAATTTAAAATTTTTTTTTTTCAAATTCCAATTTTTAAGCTTTTTAGTATATTCAAATATAATTATTATTCTACATTAGAAATGAATATTTCACATTTTTTAAAATAAAATTTTATAATTTTTGATAAAATTCAATAATAGAATGAAAAAGTTATATACGATTTTTCATACAAAGGGTTCACCTACGTCTAAAGAAAGACTTGTGCATATAAAATGTATCAAACAACTTTCTTCAAATGAAATATATTTGGTTGGTCGATAGTGTTTGTAATGTTTGTTTATCGTTATCAAAATCAGGCAGGAACGTGAAAACGAAAATCCTGCTCACTATAATAATTTATATATCCTTAGATGCATAGTTTTGAACAACAATGTATGTAACCTCATCACGTGTTAATTAGCATTCTAATTAAACTAGTATATGAATATAGCTAGTGACTTGTTGTATAGCTAAAGTTTTTTACTCCTATGTACAATGAACTATAATTTATGGACTATAAATAGACACGCAAGCAACCAGCTTAGAAGCACATACGCAGCTTAACAATTAATCGCGATGAACAAAGTATCTTTGTCTTTAAATTTAGTTTTGATATTTTCCCTTCTAGCATTCTCCATGGCTGAAAGCAGAACAATGGATGGTGAGTTAAAAATACAACCATTTCTTACAGCTTCATCGTACCAAGTTGCATTTATTAACTTCAAATTTTCATACAGATGTTCCTGAAATGACTGGAGCAGGCACAACTGAAGCGAGCTCAAGTTTCGGCGCGCAATCAATCCTGCTGAACGACGAAAGTTTGAGTGACACCGTGGGTCTAAAGGTCGATGAACCACGTGACTCAGAAGCATCTACTATTGAAGAGACGAAAGCCGTAACGTTCATTGATAATATACCAATCATCATGAATGTGGACGACACTAGGATCCCCTGCATGATTGAGAATAAACATTTGTTGACTGACAATGCCAGTCAAATTATATTAGGCAGCGTTAGAATAAGTTTCACCACCAATGGCGGTACAGTAACTCCAGTTTCTGATGGAGGATTTACTGAATTAAGCACAACAGATGAAGTGGAATCAACTGGCCCTGAAGTTATATCTGTTATTAGGGAACCAATGGATACTGCAGAATCAGTACCTCAGGGAATCGGAGGAGATGTGTTTTTCGGAAAAGCCATTTCTGGTTCATCCGAAAACTACACCGTGTCAGATAATGATTTTTACAATCATATCTACCAAACCTTGAACCGCGACGTATTTGTAGTTGGAAAATTTGCTAAACTTGCGAATACACCACATAACCGTATGGTTTTGGCCAAATTTAAAAAGGACGAAACAAGTACTGATGATGATTCTACTAATCATCAGAATGTGCCAAAGGAGACTACGTACTTTAAGTACTGAAGAAGCATAAGATTTAAGGTATGCGCGCAGATGTGTTTGTATGCATGACATGAATAATGGAATGTTGCTCCTGTGACAGCAATATCTACTTGACATCGTTTCGATTAGTTATAATGCTAATCAAGTTTATTGCTTTGATATATACCCAATGTTGTTTCTTTTCTTTTTTTTTTTTTTAATTAAAAGTACTTGCATTGCTTAATAAATATCAGAATCCAGTACATGAACAAGGAAGTCAGGAGGGCTATCATACCACTCCTCTACATCTGTCATAGAATAGGCGGTTTTGGCTAACACATGCGCCACACTATAAGCAAATTCAACTAGCACTTGATCAATGTGCTTTAATAAAAGGATATAATCAGTTACTATAGTATCAAAACAAGCATTTCCTGGTCTTCTATTACATGCCACTGCAAGAGCTCTGGAGTCCGTTTCAAACACACAGTGAGCGTATCGATGCGCTATCACCCAAGACAACGCTTCTTCCAGACTAATAGCTTCCGCTTCTCGAGGTTGCCATGCCCCTCAATCCTGCTACATCTTGCACCTACAAATCTCCCCTGTGCATCCCGAATAACACTACCAACCCCAATGTTACCGTCTTGAAAAACCGCAGCATCAATATTAACCTTCAACCATCCCGTAGTTGGTTTACTCCATATACATGCATTTATATTAGTCTGTGAACTGAGCCATTTGCCTTCTCCCAAACCCACTTGTTTCGCCTATTCCAAATACTCCAGCAAGTCATAACAATATGAACACACTGGTCCTTTGTACCTTGCTCAAATGCTTTTCCAATCACTCTAATTGCTGTATCCTGCTCTGAGGCCTGAACATAAGTTTGCAGACCTGTAGTCATCCATACTGTCTTTGCAAAATCACATAAGAAAAGCACATGGGTATCAGTTTCAACACCACTATGGCACCAAGGACATCGAATATCTATATTTACTTGTTTTTGTGCCAGTGCATAGGCCGTAGGTAAGCACCCCTTACACACACGCCAAATAAAATTGCTTACTTTTCCCGGGATCTTCAACGACCATAAACGTTTCCAGAACGACTTATCCTCATCCACAATTTTACCTTGTAACCATCTATAGCAGCTCTTTACAGTGAAGTCCCCTTTGTCGTCCAAAACTTAAAATCATGAATCTCTTGTATCTGATAAAGGGAGGGGGATACGCTTAATTTCTTCAACATCATGGCTGTAAAATATATCCTTTATCATTGTAAGGTCCCATCTCTTTTCTCCAGTAACCATCAAATTATTCACAGTGATATGACCTAGGTAATTTTGCATTGCTGATGTTAAGTACCCATCCTCTAACCGTGGTATCCAGGGCATCTTCCATACGTTCGTGTCTATCCCGTTACCTATCTTCCTTCTTGTCCCTGCTTTAACAGCCCTTAAAGAGGCCATAATACTACGCCAAATATAACTTGCATTTGCACCCGCTTCTGTATTTAACAAATCTGTCTGAGGGTAGTATTTCGCCTTCATAATCGCAGATACCAATGGATTAGTTTCATTAAGCAGCCTCCATCCTTGTTTAGCGAGCATAGCTAAATTAAAGTTCCTTAAATCTCGAACTCCCAGGCCTCCACACTCTTTAGGTCTACACAATTTTTTCCACGCCATCCATTTCACTCCTTTACCTGTCGAACCACGCCCCCAAAGAAATGCATTCATCTTTCGTTCCAATTCCTCGCACATGTTTACTGGAATTAAAAATAAGTTCATCCAAAAACTAGGGATAACTTGTGCTGCCGTTTTGAGCAGCGTTAATTTTTCTTGTTTTGACAAATCCTTATTTCCCCATCCCTGCAATTTAGCTTGGACTCTATCTTTCAAAAAACCGAACACCTCTGTCTTGTTTCTCCCCACACACATGGGCATTCCCAGGTATTTCCCTGGCTTCACCGTCTGTTTAACTCCCAAGCATTCACATATCAACACTCTATCTTCGGTGCGAGTATTTGGACTAAAAATCACCTCCGACTTGTCGTAATTTATCACTTGCCCTGATAACTTCTCAGATTTCTGCAGTATGCACTTCATAATGTTAGCTTTAGATTGCGTTGCTTTAAAAAATAAGTAGCAATCATCGGCAAAAAGTAAGTGGGATATACCCGGTGCCCCTTTTCTATCTTACAACCATGTAGCAGTCAAGTTTCTTCATATTTCCGAATAATCCCGCTTAATCCCTCAGCACATAAAATATATAGATATGGCGAAATAGGGTCTCCCTGTCGGAGCCCTCTCTATGGTTTCACGTTACCAAACACCTTGCCATCACGAACAAAACTATATGCCACAGTCCTAACACATGACATAACTCTATCGATCCATAATGAAGGAAATCCAAATCTGTGAAGCATATGTTCAAGGTAATTCTACTCTATTCTGTCATACGCTTTAGAGACATCAACCTTAAGTCCACCTACGCCCTCCCGACCTTGCATTTTGCTCTTAATATAATTGTTAATTTCAAAAGCAATCAGGGCATTATCCGTGAGCAGTCTCCCTTCAATAAACGTGCTTTGCTTCTCAGATACAATCGAATGCAGACAAGGTTTTAACCTGTTCGCCATAATTTTTGATATGATACGCATCATCACATTGCAGAGAGAAATTGGTCTCAGCTCAACCATTCGCTTTAGTTGTTTCACCTTCGGAATAAGACAGGCTAGCGTACGGTTTACATCTTCTGGTAAGTCTCCTGTGATAAAGAACCGTTGACAAAAGCTAATTACATCTGCTCCCACAATATTCCAGTATATTTGAAAAAATGTCAGATTGAATCCATCTATTCCCGGTGATTTATCTGGATGCATAGCAAAAACAGCCTCCTTTACCTCCTCTTCAGTTACACAGGCGGTACGAGTTCATTACCTTGTTCCTCCGAGATCCGAGCAAATTTAATTCTATCTGGCATGCTCTCACCTGTTGTTCTAGTACTTAAGATATCATAAAAGTAACGACTGATAATTCCCTGAACTTCATCTTCTGTATCTTTCCACTCCCCATTCTCATCCTGAAGCCCCTTAATACTATTATGTTTTTCCTTGTAGATGCGAACTTGTGAAAAAAACGTGAGTTTCTATCCCCATCACGTAGCCAGTACTGTTTTGCTCGCTGACGCCAAAAAATCTCTTGTTTTTCCAATAATTTCATGTACTACCACCTGACCTCGTTATACCTACGAAATCCGTCTGCATCCCTTCTGGATCGATACCTTTGTAGCTCTTTTCGATGCTCTGATAATTTCACCCTCATCTCCTTTAACATACCTCCACCCCACTCTTCCAATCGGGCATAACAAAGAAGCAATTTATCCATCAAATCTCGAGATGCACCTTCATGCCAACTCTCTTGAATTATGCCTCTGCACTCCTTTTCCTGAACCCACATGTTTTAAAACCTAAATCTCCGTCCCCTCGGAACATAAACTTTCTTATTAAGCTACAAACATAGCGAAAGGTGATCTGAAGTGGACACCTCTAAAACTTTTACCTCAGCAGACGGGAACATGTCACACCATTCCTTCGTAGCTAACCCCCTATCCAATCTTTCTTGTATCCATCTATCTGTACCTCTCGCTCTCTCCCAGGTATATTTTTCTTCTGTGAATCCCAAATCTATTAAGCCACGCTCCGTTATTGTCTCCGAGAATCCATCAAGTAATGCTTGAGAATGTCGCCTCCTACCTTTTTTTCTCTTCCATTAGCATAAGATCATTAAAATCCCGATGATACACCAGGGTAGGGACGAAGCACCAGCCAGCTCTCTAATCATTCTCCATGAATCCACACTTCTTTCTCTCTCAGGGAATCCATAGAATCCTGTATACCGCCAACGCCCCATGGTTTCGTTTGCTACTTCAAAATCAATAAAATTATTGCAGCTATTTATCACCGTAGCTCCCCCTTCGTTCTTCCACATCAAAGCAATACCTCCTCCATGCCCTTGTACATCAACAACAAAGTATCCAGGGAAGCCCAACTGTTTTTATATTTTTGGTATTTTTTTTCTTTTTTAACTAACGTCTCACTTAGGAAAATAATAGTGGGCCGATATTGATTGTTGATTTATTTAAGAAATCGAACTGCTCGTGGGTTGGCCAGCTCACGATAGTTCCAGACTATAAGACTCATAATAGTTGGCGGGCCTGGACTCCAGGACTCATAATAATTGGCGGGCCTGGACTCCAGGACCCGCCATCTGCAAGTTTTTTGGCTCGATTTCTGGTTGGTTAACATGCTTTCGATTTGATCCATTATTTACTCCAGTCATATATGTATCCATTTGCTTACGTTTCGGGTCAATTATTACATTCTCATTATTCATACACATCTCTCCATTACTCCCGCTTTCTTGAACTTGACTTGTACTTTCCTTATCATTATCCCTCATTTCATGTTCCCTGATTTGTTGCGATATGATTTTGATTGCCCCGGAATTGTTTCCCACCTGACGTACGACGCCATCTACCTCCATGAACCTTTCTTCCTTACCCCCATGTCCAGTATTCAAACTCTCCTCATGGTTAGTCTTCTTCCCACATGTACCGCTTCCATCTACTGCATTCCTTAGCCACCTTGAGCCAGTATTATTTTTTGCATTTCTCGACGGGGCACGCAACCACGTTCCATAGGCCTTCTCAACTAATTTATCCGGGTTAGCATAAACAACACTGCAGTCCCAATCAGAATGTCTAATGATTCCACACACAAAGCAAAATGTTCTTTCATATTTAAAGTTAAGCCAACTCCAGTTATCTTCCTCCATTTTTATTTCCATCATGTGCTTTAATGGCTTCTCCACATTCATTGATACTCTAATGCGTACATATGGTTTCCATATCCCATCAAAAGTTGAATGTTCTGTGGTAATGTATTTCTCAATAGCAGATCCCACACTCCGCACAACACTTTCCGTCAGGAATCTGTAAGGTCACACACACTGTAGAGGGGGGGTGAATACAGTGTATAGCACAATCAAATCGAACTTTAATAACTCAACTAACAGAAAATAAACTTTATTCAAAACAATAAACTCTGTTACCGTATGGAACTATCCTCTCTCAGTGATGAACAAATATCACGAGAGCTGCTAGGGTTACAATAAATAATCTTCTCGATAATGATAACACTTATAGTGTAAACCCTATGTCTGTGTTTATATACTACACAGTTACAAGATAATCGCTAATTGATATGGAATATAATTCTGCTTCCTAAAATATATCAATCAGATATCTTTTCTTCCAAGTATTCTATTCTTCATAGAATTCCTTCTTCATGCATATCTCTTCTTATATTTGTCTCGATCTTCTCTTCCTGTAAATCAGCTGCCTTCCTTATCTGATCGTTTCCTTTAAGTCCTGATATTATCTTCTGATAAATATCTCCTAAACCTTAAGTACTGATGACTTAAGTTCTGACTTCAGTATAAGTGCTGATTTCAGTTAAGTACTGATTTGTCCTGTTTAAGTAAGATCTGAAAACTAAACATAAATCATATTAGTCATGACATTATCAAATATATCTAACAATCTCCCCCAACTTGTAAATTAATATAATATACAAGTTTAACAGATATTTGATGATGTCAAAAATATTAAGTACAAATGCATGAGAATTTGACTAGATAACTACAACTTACAGTCCTTAAAGCTTTACCAACTTTAACTTCTGATAACAACTTCAGTCTGTATTCATATCAGAATTTGAGCAGTTGTAGAACTTGACTTGGTTTCATCTTCTGATCTCTCTGATGTCAGGAGTTGTTCTGAGATAGTTCTTTAACAAACATCTCTCAGCATATCTGAGTTCATCAATCATCCTCCTTTTAGCATCTTTAAGTTCTGCAGAGTCTTCACCAGTTTGAAAGATTGCAGCCATGAGATCATTAATTTTAGCTTTCTTTATGTCCTGATCCATTCTGATCAAATACGCCTTGTCAGACTCAAGATTGAATTCCACAGCCTTGTAACCCAGAAAGGTAGTTATAATATTAGCAGAGTTAGGCTTCATCTCAATAATATCACCCTTGTGATCTCTGTACTTTGAAAGATATGTGTTGTCAGACTTAACAGAATAAAGCCTTTTCTGTCTCTGAATTTGACTCTTCAAATAGTTTGCAGCACTTTCTGTTATTTTGTCATTCACTTGAAGTAAGAATAATACATATTCCAGTTCTTCAAAATACTTCAGTGGAATGGCATTTTCCCTTATATGATAAATCCTACCATTTGTCATGAAGTACAACAAGATGTGTTCTTTCAAGTAGGTATGGTAAACCATCTATACAGATTCTAGTTGATTCAATCTTTCAGGAGTTGCTCCAATACCTGGTTCACTTAGGGAAGTTGGATCATTGGTTGTGTTTTGTATTCTTCTTTCATCAGCACTACCCAATCCAGATTTATCTCTTACTTCTTTTCCAGTAACCACTCTTGCTTCAAAACCACTTGCAGCAGTCTTTAAAGGTTGAGTTTGTTTGGCTTTGGTGAATCCTGGTAGGAGTATCTTTGAAGGTTTAACATGAGCAATGTCAGAGGTTTCCTTTGATTTATCTTCTGATATCAAGTTAACTTGAGCTATGTCAGAGGTTACTTGCTTCTTTGAGATATCAGAACTAACCATATCTTTACTCTGAACAACTTGAGCCATGTCAGAGGTTGTCTTAGAAATTTTTCTTGAAGTCAGAGCAAGATCATCATCTTCAACAGTAATTTCTTCATTCACAGGAGGCACATAAACCTTGATAGGTTCACCAACTTTCTCTTTGCCCTTGGACCTTGGATCTATCTACAATTGTGATTTAGCCTTGGTTGCTTCAGGATTTGTTCTTTCCTTTATCACAATGCCTTTGGTCTTTGGAAGTTTCTTTTTACCAACAGAAGCTTCAGATTTAGATTTGACCTTTTCTGACTTAAGTCTAGCTTCTTCTTCCATCAGACTCTCAAAGTCCATTCCTGGATTCTCCTTAAGAAATAACTGTCTTGATAATTCTTCATCAAGATCCAAAAGTTCATCAGAACTTATCCTTTTACTAGTAGCAGAAGTAATTCTTTTTCCAGCATCAGAACTTGTCCTGTGACTTGTAATTTCAGTCCTTCTTGATGAGAGACTTCTACCTTGACCATGACCTCCACCCATTCCAGAGTTTTCCTGGTCATCTTTGTCATCATCCTTCCCCTTCAGTGTCTGATCAGTTTTGCATTTGGACTTAATTACTTTCTCCCCCTTTTTGGCATCAGCAGGTAAGAGAAGAGAGACAAGCAATTCCACTGAAGCTTGGATTTCATCGAGTTGAGATTGCTGAGAAGCTTGATTTTTCAAAATATCATTAATCTGAGACTGTTGCTTCTCTTGGGTCTTCTCAATATAAGCAACTCTATCAAAGGTAGGTTGGAAGAATTTTTTTTTTTCAATTTTCTTAACTGTTTCTTGCTTGAGCAATTCTTCCTGAATTTTATGTAACTCTGCATGAGTTCTTGAATGGAGACCTTGCAGATGTCTAGTACTCAATGCAGTGACTCGAGGCTGTGTCTTGAAATCTTCATCAGCTTTTGCCAAGTGCTCAGCAAGAGTCTTGTCAGATGGAATAAAGGTAACTGAGTTCCATTCCTTAGTCCACTCCTGTCCTCTAGGAGTTTCACTCCAAGGAACTGGTGATGCTCTTGTCACAAACTTCTCAACTCGTTCAGATTTGTGAACAGTGTGTGTAGGTGCATGTCCTGAAGAACCAGCTTCATCAGCACCTGCATTAATAACAGCATCACCAGTAGTATCAGCATTTGAAGCATCAGAACTAACAGAATCAGCATCTTCTGATAAAACAACAGTATGAGAAGCAATTGAGGCTTCAGCATCATCCCCTAAGTGCTGATCTGGTTCCAAGTTCTGATCAACAGCCATATCCTGATGCTCACCTATATTCTGATCATCAACATCTAGATGCAGAGAAGGTGTTGTAGACAATTCTGTAGTTTGAGTAGCATCAGAAAAAGGTGTTGTTGATGGAGTAATTGTTGTTGGAGCTTCTAAGTAAAGAACCTCAGGCACAACCAGGTTATGAATATCAACTTCAGCACTTGTGCCTGGGTCTACAGGAGATACAATTTCATGTACAGGAGACACAGATGGTGTGGTGGTCTTATCTGTAGCAGCTTCCTTGGTTGGGGACAATTGAGAGGGAGATGCAGTAGCTTCAGCATTTTCTGGTTCTTTTGAAATCAGAGATTCCTTATCTCCTTCCTTAGCTGCTGCTTCCTCATCATCTGAAGCTGGCATTTTTGCTCTCTGTTTCTTGTATCTCTTTAAAGGTGGGGATTCCTTGGGAGGTTCAGCAAAAGTCATTCTTCTAAGCCTTTTGAGAAGCTTAGATCCCCCAATTCCAGAATCCTTCTGAGAAGGGACCTTCTCAGCTTCTTTGATAACAGGTTCTGATGCAGAAACCTGTTCCTCACTATCAGACTCATCTCGCAGAACAATCCTCCTTCTCTTCTGTGGTGTCTGAGGAACAGTCTTTATCCTTTTGGACTTGGAAGATGAAGGCTTCACATTAGGTGCTGAGGATGAAGGTTGAGCTGTCTGTGAAGGTGTGAGATATGATTTGAGATATGTTCTGAGGGAGGGTTGAGTTATAGATGTATGAGTGGTATGTTCTGATGGTTGCTGTGGTGTTTGGGATGTGGTGGTGGGTTGTACATCAGGATAAATAGATCTATAGGTTTTAGGATCAGCATTTACCAAGATCTGTTTTACAGACTGAGGAATCTGTAAAGGTCTAACCACTATTTTCTTTAGGTCAGCATTTACCAAGTCATTAAAGGCTCGTTTTGCAAGTTTAAAAGGTGGATATTAGTCAGTAGTAGGTTGGGGTTCATCAGCACAACAAAATTATATATAAGCTGACAGAATCTAGCAAATTAGACAACATTCCTATCCTCTGTCATCCTATCCCCAATGAAACCTATCACCGCACTTGCAAAATCAAAATGAGTTTGGTTAATAATAGCATACCCGATGTGCTCTCATTATAGGAATGGCATCAAAGTTGGAACACTTATTCCCGAAGGCTTTAGTGATGCAGTCGAAGAAAAAGCTCCATTCATTTCTGATATGTGCTCGTTTCAACTGTCCAAGCTTAGCCAAACTCTTTTCATACCCCAAATTGTCCATTAACTCTTGTAGAGCTGATTCCTCCGGTGTCGAAAAAATATAGCCTTTTGATAAATGTAAGGCCTTGCGAATTATACCAGGAGTTACCACTTGTTCAGAATCATCTACTTCAAAAACAATACTAGGAGTACCAGTTGCACCACCATTATCAAAATGCCCAGTCCGCCAAAAAGTCAGAACTTGTTGGCTTGAAAAGACTGAAGGTTGGGTCAATGCATACCCAATTTCACTGTGTGCAAGAAGATCTTGCACAAAATGCAACTCAGACGGAGCTTCATCATGATTGAGAATTGCATCATAGTTATTTAGAACGAACTTAGCTCCATCAATGATCAAATCCTTAGGTGCCATGAGAAAAATTAAAAATTGAATGTGCCTGTAAGGTGTTTCATAAAATGTCTGTATGAAAAACAACTTCAGGAGATGAGAGATAGTAAAAGTGAAGAAAGAGAGATAAAGTGTAAAAGTAAATAAAAGATTGTATAATCTTCTCTCTCTCTTACTTATACATGGTTAAAAAAAACATAACTGTTGGACACTTGTCAGACATGCAGTAATAATGAATAGTTAATGGGTAAGTCAGTTTTAATTCAAAATTTAAACTGTTCCCACTTATTTAATCATTTTCACTGCAAAACCAATATTCTGAAAAAAAAATTCCAAGTGTGAGTATGACAAAAAAAATCAAAGAAACAAGTACTGATATGTTAAAATCAGAACTTATTTTAAATCAATAATTAAAATGGTCAACGGAATATGGATATATCAGGAATTAACAATGCAGTTAAATTGCAAACATCTCAGAGACAGAATCTTGCAAAAATAAGAAATTACATTAATATATTAAGAAAATACATTCATGAAATTAAAAATTACATCAGAACATTACAAGACTGTCCTAAGCTACTAAACCTAACATCAACAGCTTTTGTCCGTGGCTAAGAAGCCGAACAAAACTGACGATGAAGAAAAACAGGAAGAAGAAAACAAATTATTTCTTCTTCCGACTCTCTACAAAAAGAATAGTGAGTCGAATGATTCGCTCTTGTTGGCGAAGAGCTTCCAGCCGTTCTTCCTCCAATCGCTCCAGATGGCAATGGTAATCCATGTAAAAGAACAAGAGGTGTGTGAGAACCTCCTGGGGAACCGAGTCCCAAATCTCATCAGGAATGACAGTTACGTGCCATTCCTACTGCCAGGCCTCACAGCTCAACTCCATGTTGAAGGTCTCATAGTTCAAAAATATATTGTAGTTGACCATGTTTGTGTTGATATGAAGGAAAGGAGAGTGAGTATGTGAGAAAAGAAATGATGTGTAGGCTGGAGTGAAGTGTTGGTTTATATAGGCGATTGAATGCCAGGAGACGCAAGGAAATTTAATGCTGACAGGTAGAAATAATTCTACCTCGTCTCCCTAGACTGGGAAGAGGAAAAACAGTCATTGGAAGTGTAAAACGAGGTTTAATGCGCAAAAGAAACAAGTAAAAATTACTGTGCATGTACGTGTGCCACTATCCCTAATTATATTGACTGTTAATATTCTACCCAAACATATTCTGATTTAAAATGAGACTGTTTCAGATTTTAACCACAAATAAGTCAAGTAAAGGATCAGAATTTAATATCAAAACTTAGACTTATATCAGAACTTAACAGTCATCAGAACATGATTTCTTAACTCGAAAAATGAATGCCTATCTCCGTAATTCTTCACCCAAATTCTGATATCGATTCTTCAGAACTTAATCATCAGAACGTTCAACAGAACATGTCCTCAGAATTTATGTAATCTGACACATAAACTATTTATCTACAATAACATGAATCACCACAGTAATTTTCATCATTCATATGGAGTGTTAGTGTGTGAATTAAGCTAAATATCAGACAAAGAGTAAAGTCTGATTCACTTCAGTACATCTTAGAAATAAGGCATAACTAAAACTTTACTTCAAATCTGTCATTATTATGAAGCCTACTATTGAATGAGTTCATGCATGAGTTCACCTCAACTATCTTGTGCTAATTTTGTGCATCTTTTTAAATTCCATTTTGCAGTGGCTTCTCAGTGTAAGTGAGTCACGACTGCTTATCAGAATTTATGCTTTTATCAGAGTATTTCTCCAGTAATAATAGAGTGTGCAAAGTCACCAAGAAAAATATTTTGCTTTTTTGATGCATATTACTTAATACCAACAATGCACTTGGGTCGTCCCTTCCACATTTTTACTCTAGACCTTAAAGGAGTACCTGATTTTTATTTCTTTTTCTTTTCCTTTTTCTTTTAATGAGTGAGGTTTATCAGCACTTAGTACATCCATCAGATTTACTAACATCAGAACTTAACATATGAGAAGCATTATTCTAGTTTTTGACTTAGTAAAAAGATAGACAAAGTAAACATGACTAAGCTCATTATCAGAATTTGCTTGTGTCAACAGATTTCCACATAAATAATTACTTCTAACATGGGATCTCTAGTATGTTAAAGACTACTAGGTCAACATCTAGCACAGTTATCCTCATAGGATCGAATAGTCACAAAAACAGTCATATCACTATCAGAATTTAGAAATTCACATCGGATAACAATCAGTACTTAAGCAATTTTCAATTAAGTACAGAATACACAAAGAGAGTAATTTCTGTAAATATTGATAAGAAAGTCTGATGCATCATAACAAAAACTAAGCATATTTAGAGAAAGAACCTGAAACCATTCCAAGTTCATTTACCAATCTTGTAAAAGTAGCTTCACACAGTGGTTTTGTGAATATATCTGCTAGTTGTTGATCTGTTGGAACAAAATGCAATTCCACTGTACCTTCATCCACATGTTCCCTTATGAAGTTGTACCTAATGCTGATGTGCTTTGTCATTGAGTGTTGAACTGGATTTCCTGTCATAGCAATAGCACTTTGATTATCACAGTAAATAGGGATTTTAAAATATGTTAACCCATAATCCAGTAACTGATTCTTCATCCAAAGAATCTGTGCAAAACAGCTTCCTGCAGCAATGTATTCTGCTTCTACAGTTGATGTGGAAATTGACTTTTGTTTCTTGCTAAACCAAGAAACCAATCTGCCTCCAAGAAATTGGCAGCTTCCACTTGTGCTTTTCCTGTCAATTTTGCAACCTGCAAAATCTGCATCTGAGTAACCTATTAGTTTAAAATCTGATTCTCTGGGATACCACAATTCCAGATCAGTTGTTCCCTTATGATATTTAAAAATTCTTTTCACAGCTGTTAGGTGAGGTTCTCTTGGATCTGCTTGAAATCTTGCACAAAGACAGGTAGCATACATGATATCAGGTCTACTAGCAGTTAGATAGAGTAGAGAGCCAATCATACCTCTGTAATCAGTAATATCTACTGATTTACCAGTATCCTTATCTAGTTTTGTTGCAGTGGCCATGGGAGTGGATGCACTTGAACAATCTTGTATTCCAAATTTTTTCAGCAAATTTCTGGTGTACTTGGTTTGATAAATAAAAGTGCCTTCTTCATTCTGCTTGACTTGAAGGCCCGGAAAATAGCTAAATTCCCCCATTATACTCATTTGATATCTTGACTGCATCAGTTTGGCAAACTTCTTGCAAAGTCTGTCATTTGTAGAACCAAAGATGATATCATCAACATATATCTGAACCAGAAGTAAGTTCTTTCCATGGTTGAGGTAGAACAGTGTTTTGTCTATAGTTCCTCTGTTAAATCCACTTTCCAGAAGAAACTGAGCTAAAGTCTCATACCATGCTCTTGGAGCTTGCTTAAGGCCATAGAGTGTTTTATCAAGCATGTAGACATAATCTGGATATTTGGAATCTACAAAGCCTGGAGGTTGTTCAACATATACTTCCTCCTCCAATTCTCCATTGAGAAAAGCACTTTTCACATCCATTTGAAAGACTGTAAACTTTTTGTGAGCAGCATAAGCCAAAAATATCCTTATGGCTTCCAATCTAGCAACTGGTGCAAATGTTTCATCATAGTCAATTCCCTCCTGTTGAGAATATCCTTTTGCAACCAACCTTGCCTTATTTCTTGTAATTATGCCATCACTATTAGTTTTGTTTCTGAATACCCACTTTGTACCAACAACAGATCTGTTCTTTGGTCTTGGCACTAGGGTCCAGACTTTGTTTCTTTCAAATTCATTTAACTCTTCCTGCATTGCTTGCACCCAATCAGCATCTTGAAGAGCTTCTTCCACTTTCTTTGGTTCAGTCTGAGAAAGAAAAGAATTGTGAAGACATTCAATTGAAGTAGCAGTTCTAGTCCTGACACCTGCATCAGGATTTCCAATTATTAAGTCAGGTGTATGTGATTTAGTCCACATACACCTTTAAAGAAGGTTTTATTTGATAATAATCATAGTACAGACTATGATATTCCTTACAAGTATAAATGGAATGCCATAAACTACCACAATGAAAACAAGGATTTTGTGGCTTATATCTAACAGACTGACTCTTAACTCCTGACTTTGAGGGTAAGGAGTTTATATTCTTATTCTTCCTGCAAAAAGAAGCCAGACGGTTAGAACTTCCACAGTTATGACATGTTTTTCTAGGAGCATCAGGAACAGACTTATAATCATTGCTTTTATTCACACCTTCCTTTCCATTCCTATTTCTCCTAGGTGATTTTACCTTGTTTGCATTCTTAACATCTTTCAGCTTATGCTTAAGCTGCTTCTTTGTCATTAAGCCTACGTTTACTTCAGTTGTCTTTTCCTGTTTTAGTTTGTCAGAAGTTAATTCCTTTTTAACTTCTGATTTCTCAGTATCAGACTTTACAGCTACAAACTTAACAGGTTTTAACTTTGGCTTTTGTTTGACAGCTATAGGCTTAATATCTACAGTTCCTTTATCATTTTTATCATCTCCATAACCTAAGCCATCTTTCCAGTTTTCACTACTTAACAGATTCTGAGTTGTTCTGCCAGAGTTAGTCCAAGTCCTGATAATCTCTCTTTCCTTTTCTAACTCAGCTTTTAGAGATTCATTCATTTTAAGCACTTCATCCCTAACATAGAAAGCATCATCTCTGTCTTTCTGAGTTTGATGGAACACGACTAACTCTTTTTCTAAGTAATCATTCCTCTTTTTACAAGCAAGATTTTCAGAAGTTAATCTTTCACATATTAAAGTTTGATCTTTGTAGATAATGAACATGGTTTTAAGATATCTTCTCAACTCATTAATATCATCAGTATGAAAGGCATAAGTAGTTTGAGGTACCTTTAATTCAGCAGCTTCAGAATTGCTTTCAGCACTTGCCTTATCAGCATTTGCCATCAAGGCATAATTCTCCTCACTTTCAGAATCTGAGGTGTCTGTCCAGCTTTTGTTCTTTGTGACAAGAGCCTTTCCTTTGTCACTCTTCACTTTCTTGCAATCAGGAGATATGTGGCCTTTCTCACCACAGTTGTAGCATTTGACATTTGCATAATCTCCTCTGTCAGACTTTCCTCCTTTCCCTTCAGATTTTTTGAAATTCTTCTTATCAGAACTTGTACCTCTCCTGGAAAACTTCTTTCCCTTCCTGAACTTCCTGTATGCAATCTTCGTGATTCCTTTCACCATAAGAGCACACACCTTCTTCATCTCTTCATCAGCATCCGTCTCAGGCAAGATTTCAGATTCTGAGTCATCATTACTTTCAGAACTTGATGACTCAGTATCAGACTTTGTGAAGAGAGCTTTACCCTTGCATTTCCTTGAGGTAGCTGACTTGGGGGATTCTTCTTCAGCCTTAAGAGCAACCGTCCTTGACTTTCCTCCTTTCCTCTTGCTTCTTTGTTCCATCTCAAGTTTATGAGTCTTGAGCATCCCACAAATTTCATCAAGAGTTGTTTCATCAAGATTATAGTTGTCTCTTATTGTTGTTGCCTTCAAATCCCAGCTTTCAGGAAGAGCCAACAGGAATTTAAGGTTTGAATCTTCAAGATCATACTCCTTATCAACCAGTGACAAATCATTCAAGAGTTTGACAAATCTATCATATAAATCAGTCAATGACTCATTAGCCTTTGAGTCAAAATGTTCATACTCTTGAGTGAGTATTGTCTTCCTGTTCTTCTTAATTGTATCAGTTCCCTGACATCTTGTTTCCAAGGCATCCCATATCTCCTTTGCAGTCTTGCAGTTTATTACCCTGTTTGACATTACATTATCAATGGCACTATGCAGTAAGTGTCGTACCTTAGCATCCTTAGAAATTGATGCGATATCTTCAGCAGTGTAGTCATTCTTTTCCTTTGGTACTGACTTTGCTGCTTCACCTGCAACTGCAACAACGAGCTTAGTTGGTTTGTGAGGCCCTTCCTTGATTCTATCAAGATATTCTGGATCTGTAGCTTCCAGAAACATGGTCATCCTCACCTTCCATATGGGATATTCAGATAGCTTCAGAATGGGAACTCTAATAGGCTCATATCGACTATGTATTTGTGTCTTTGGAGGTTCTTCAGTTTTGGTGGGCTTAGTTGGAGTTTCTACTTCCTACATGATTGTTTTTAGATCTTAAACTGTTTGTGTGTTAATAGATAGGCTCTGATACCACTTGTTAGGTCACACACACTGTAGAGGGGGGTGAATACAGTGTATAGCACAATCAAATCGAACTTTAATAACTCAAGTAACAGAAAACAAACTTTATTCAAAACAATAAACTTTGTTACAATATGGAACTGTCCTCTCTCAGTGATGAACAAATATCACGAGAGCTGCTAGGGTTACAATAAATAATCTTCTCGATAATGCTAACACTTATAGTGTAAACCCTATGTCTGTGTTTATATACTACACAGTTACAAGATAATCGCTAATTGATATGGAATATAATTCTGCTTCCTAAAATATATCAATCAGATATCTTTTCTTCCAAGTATTCTATTCTTCATATAATTCCTTCTTCATTCATATCTCTTCTTATGTTTGTCTCGATCTTCTTTTCCTGTAAATCAGCTGCCTTCCTTATCTGAACGTTTCCTTTAAGTCCTGATATTATCTTCTGATAAATATCTCCTGAACCTTAAGTACTGATGACTTAAGTTCTGACTTCAGTATAAGTGCTGATTTCAGTTAAGTACTGATTTGTCATGTTTAAGTAAGATCTGAAAACTAAACATAAATCATATTAGTCATGATATTATCAAATATATCTAACAGAATCCTCTTGGAATGTCATGGACTTGTACCCATATATCTACCTCCTGTAACTTTACCGTAAGTGGATCATCCCCTCCTTCGATTGCACGACTGATTAGCATTGCTTGTTCAAACGACCATGGGCCACTATCAATAACTTTCTGTAGATTTATTTTGTGATAAAAAATGAACGATTATCTGAACCCCCCTAAGTCATGCACTTCCATCCCCTCTTTCGGCCTCTACAGAGCCACCATCACATTTTACATAGCATAAAAATTTACGTTTTTCTCCGTTAAAAACTTACCCACCAACACCTATGTCTGCTTCCGTTCCACGATCTCATTTGAAACATCTATGATCCCCCCCTTCTTCTTCATCCTCAAGAATGAGATTTGCATACATTTCCTCCAATGGTGTTTCAGAGTACGCCATAATATAACTTTTATTGATGAGAGAAAATAACTACACACCCTAATAACGTTACTGTAAACAGAGAACAAGACTTTATCCCCCAACACAATTTCTGGAAGTAGAAGAAGGAAAAAAGGAAGTAGAAAAAGTATCACAAAGACTGAGGAAAACTGTCAATCATGACAGACATTTCGAACAGTCAACTTAAGAGTATGGGCAAATATCCCCCAATATTGTTTCTTAATGTATGTGTAATACCAATAAGGATAAATTTTCTTAGCTTTTGAATTTCTCCCCAAGTATTTCATGTATAATAGATAACTAAATAAAGTTTTTTTTGAAACACATAACTAAATAAAGTTTATAGTGATTTTAAAAAATCGGTTACGTCGCAGCGATATCCAGTTTTAGGTCCTTTTCTACCTTCGACCAATAACCATTGTAAGGTTATCTTTTACGCTGTGTTCCCGAATCTAGGGTAGAAAAGAAAAGAATAGAAAATAACCAATTTACCTTTCTCTCCTAATCTTTCCAAAAGTGGGAAGAAGATTTTGGAGACAAAAATAAAGAAAACTTCTTCCCAAATCTGCAGCTTTCTTTTCCTTTCTTTCATAAAAGTTGTTCGGGAACAAGTTGAAGAAATGTATTCTTTACATTTCTTTTCTTTTCTCTCCAAAAAAAGTTTCTGGAACACAGCGTTAAGATTTGCCTTACATGGCAAGGCAAGAACAAATTTATAAAAGAATTATAATTTTAAAAAATAAAGTTAGTAATTAATTTGACATTAGTGTAAAATTGTCAACGCAAAAAATTGTTAGTTTTTGTAGAATAAATGTTATAATATTTTTGTGTAAAAAAAGAAAAGAAAATTGGAGCCCTTAAATTTGTTCCGATAATTAATAGAAAATTTTGTAACTCTCCTAATTGGATCAAAATTTATAATCATCCATAACCGAACCTATCTAAATATCAAATTATATCTCCTAAGACAAAATAAATTGTACATGCACGTCAAATAATGAAATAGTGATTTTATGTAAAATATTCTATTATAAATTTAAAAGGTCAAGATAAATTTAACTCCAATTTAAACTCTAAATTATATGCCACTAATTCTAATTTTATATGATATACAATATTTTAATAATATAATTCAGCAAAACAAATGTAGTATTTAGTTATATTTTATGAATCCAAAGTTTGAGCAATGATAAACTACTACAGTTAAACTTTTTTAAAGTAATACGGTTGAAATCGAGAAAATATATTATTTTAGGAGTTTATTACTTTATCGGGAGTAAAATATACTGTGTCCATTATATTGAGACCGAAAAAAATATTATTTTAACGAGATTATTACTTTAACGATTATTATTTAATCGAGATTCAACTGTAGTATAATCAACTAACCAATCGTATTCGGCGCATAAAGCGAATCAGTGTCAAATGTACGACAATGATGTGCGTAGCCTTATCCTCGTTTAAAAAAATGGAGAGACTGTTTTCACATAAAACAATGTTTTATAGAGAGATTATTTTCACAAAAGACCTCCGGCTTATCTGTGTTATAGATAAAAAAAAGGTTTTCAATGATACGTAAAAGTACATAAAAACTTAATATAAAAAATTTGATCACATAATCTTTAAAGTAGAGTAGACAATATCTTGGCCCATAATTTTGCTCACATGGAACTTATGCCGTAAAAATCTTCGTTCATTAGATGAGTTAAGCCTTTCTCGCCCGAACAGTTTGTCGTTTAAGTCTGATCCTTTGTAGCCCCAAGTCGACGATCTTCGACAATCGAAGATCGTTTCGACAAAAATAATTCGAGGAAAAAATATTGATAATATTAGGCAAATGATCAAGTGGAAACTAAACTTAAAATAGAAATTTAAAACTAATCTAAACTATTAAATCAATCTAATTTATAGAAGGTAAAATATAGTGGAGAGAGAAAGAGATTGTTTTCATAAATATATATAATATAATATTATTTAAGAGTGGGAAAGAAGTTTTTAAAAGTGAGAAGAGAGAAGAAAACTCTTAATGAATTTAAGAGTCACTAAGTGTCTTTTGAAGCAAAAAAAATCATCTCCCTTCGAAAAAATGACAAAAATACCTCTTTTTTTAGAGTTTGTGACAAAAATACCTCTTTTTAAAATTTTGGCCAAAAATACTCGTGTAATAATGGGTAATTCGTATTAAAAAAAGTTGAAAAAAAAATAAATAAATAAAAGAGACGCATTCACAAAATGCGTATCACCCATTTGATTCTGGTGATACGCATTTGTGGAATGCGTATCACATGTTCTGCTCTTTTTTATTTATTTTTTTATTTTTTTTAATTTTTTTATGTAATACCCATTTTTCAGATGCGTAATAGATTTACCAATTTCTAAAATGCGTATTAGAAGGGTATTTTTGGCTATAAACTCCAAAAAGTGGTATTTTTGTTACAACTTCTAAAAAAAAGGTATTTTTGGTCATCACGCTCTCCCTTCTTAAATTTCAAGTTAAGAGTTAAGAGGTTATTGGAGATGCTCACAGATTAATTTAATCTAATAACCCCCAATAGCACAATAATCTGACTTTTCTTCTCCGTTTTTATTTTAATTTTTCCATCAAACGGTAAGATTTTAGTGCCACAAAAACTTTATTGTCATTATCTTATAGAAAACGAAGCTAAAAAAACTAAGGGCAATGGCCAAAAATACATTTTTTTAAAAAAATTGTAACAAAATACCATTTTTTCAAGTATATGGCCAAAAATACCCATCTAATACGCATTTGTAAAATGGGTAATTCTAATACGTATTTGAGAAATGGGTATTACGTAAAAAAAATTAAAAAACAAAAAGAAAAAACAAAAACAAAACAAAAGACACGCATTTTTGAAATGCGTATCACCAAAAGTCAAAGGGTGATACGCATTTCCAAAATGCGTGTCTCCTTTATATATATTTTTTTTTAAACATTTTTTTACACAAATTACTCGTTTGTTAAATACGTATTAGTGATACCCAACTTAGAAATGTGTATTAGAGTTGTATTTTTGGTCATATACTTGAAAAAATGGTATTCTTGTCACATATTCTAAAAAAAAGTGATATTTTTGTCATTTTTTCAAAAACTAATAATGGATCATGCAAGGAGGTATACAAAGGGAAGAACAATAAAACTGTTCCTACTAAATTATATTTAGTGCCACATTCCCCTAAAAATACTAGTACTAAATTTATATAAGATTGACTTCGTAATTAACTTTTGTGCATCTGATACCTCATCTTCTTCAAATTTTTCTATGTTTTGGAGGTACTCAGAATTACAAACTTCTCGTAACAATCAGATAATAGTACAAATCAAATAGAGCTGCTACAACATAAATTATTATTATTCTTTCTTCTATAAATAAATCACAAATAATGTCTGAATGGCAAAGAGTTGAATGGATCCAATTTTGTTGTGCTTTAACACATCTGTGGTTTCCGAGAAATTAGCCCACCAACGCAAACAATTTTGAATGCAGCCAGCAGCAAGCTTTCGTGAGTCAACAAACAAATTTCATCTAAGCTCAAGATCTAGTTTACAAGCCATGGGATATTTGCAACTCCTGTGACCCTTCTAAAATGCTATTGCTAGATTCATGTTTATATCTGAGAGAGTATGTAGCCGAGAGAGACTCACCACAAATTCCGTTTTAGGATCAGAGTGTAAGAACAAAGGGAGGGGCATCTCTTCTGGGCCCTGCTACTGATCGATAAACATATAATTTATCAGCACCGTTACCACTTCCTTCATCCTTCATCACCTCAACATTCAACCTTGGCATTAGCTTTGCAAGTACTCTGCAACCGTTCATTGTCACATTGCATGCTGACATCCATAGAGACCGCATTGATTCATACTTGTTTAAGTTATAGAGTAAAGCTGCATTTCCAAATGGGGAATCTCTTATCTCTAGCTTCCTTAGCTTTGGGCAACCTTCTATCACAGCTTCCATTCCCAAGTCGCTGCTCCCAGCAAAAGCCACGGAAAGGATTTCTAGGTTTTTGGCATACTTCCCAATATACTCAAAAGCTCGGTCTGTTAGTAAGCCTGAAATGGCAAGTCTCTGTAGTTTATTGCAAGTCTTGACCACTGCACCGAATGCCTCATCCAAGGGCTCATTTGTCATATAATCTGGCTGGCCTGGATTCATAATGCAAAGGCGGAAATGAGTGAAATCTGGACAGTTCTTGACTACAGTTGCAACAGCAACATTACTCATCTGCCTGCAGAAATAGAGGACGTAGTGAAGCTTCCGACATCCATTAGATACAGCAACAAAACCTGATTCTGTCACCCCTTGAACCATGATGTGATCAAATGGATCCGCAGGAAAGACTCGTAGTTCCTCGAGCAAGGGACAGCTTGATCCAACAGCTTCTAGCCCCTCATCTTTCACTGTGTCTAGAACCTGTACAGAGAAGTAATTAAGGGATCATTTAGCAAAGGGAAAAATATTAGTAATCAAGGGATCAAATCTGCAATAAAAATAGTCGATAGTACTGAAAATTTAACATTGATAGTCCCGACCCTGTTTGCTTTTGTTACAACCTAGACTAAGTTTATCCCAATCAATTACCGAGGTGGCTTTTGCAGTCCATAATCCATATTAATAACCAAAAAAGTTGCAATAATAATAGAGGACAGCTATGTAAAAAAGAAAAGTAATTATACAGAAATTTCTTACCCAAAGACGTCGTAAATTTGAACAGTTACTGAGAAGCTTGGCCAGTTCATCACTTTGCAGAGTTGCATAACTTAAATTTAAATATGTAAGATTGGCACAGGCCGGGTATAGAACTGGCAAATAGAATGAAGAAAGTTCCCATAGACCTGAAATTGTATGTAAATTTTTGCACCTACTGAATGCAGTTTCGAGTTCTGCAGATTGGCGGGGCAAAAGCTGTAGAAATGAACCAGTACCAAGCTCCGTTAGTCCGGGGGCCTTCAGCAGTAGCTTCTTTATCTGTTCCAGATAAATATGCATATTAACCTTTAAAACCCTTAATGCCTTGCATCTGTCAACCAACCTTTCGAGAGCATCAAAAGTAACATCACTGTGCAAGCTAGCAAAGTTCAGCACTTCTAGAGACACAAAGGTCTCGGGAAAGCAGCTTAACCACTCCCCACCAAGATCATCTATGTCATTCTCCTGTATGTCAAGCTCAGTCAAGTTCCTGAAAAATTAAACCTTAGTTCCAATCTTTTATTTAGCTGTATCAAACACAAGCATATCATGAAAAATGAAATGCAAAAATTATGAGCATGTACTAAACAAAATGTCTTTGGATATTTGAATAGTTGCAAAATTTCCATACATTAACTTAGTTATCACTTGATTTACACATTTGTTATCAATAAGGCAGATCTGAGATAAATTTGTACCTTTTCCACTCACCAAATTAAACATTTCGCTGGAAACAGGGTCCTTTACCCCCCCCCCTCTTTTGTACCTTCCTCTATTAGGAGGAAACAGCAACTAACATGGCACTTCCATACCAAAAGTCTCACTGTGCATACGCTTTTGTTTTAAAAGAATAGCATGATTACTTTACATAGCTGTTACCGGTAATATGTGCTTATACATCAGTATATAGTCAGGATATTTAATCAAGTTATGTAATTTGTAACCAATTATTAGGGGTTATATGATACTTTATATTCTGATTTGCCAGTAATATCCAACAAAAAAAGCTTCCTCCTATACTGACAATTGGAAGGAAAGCTATTGACAGCTTAAACTTAAGTAGATACCATGGAGAATATATATAACTTATAGTCCCACCAGTCCTAGTTGAGATGATAATCTATTTGGTTTGTACCATATCAGATACACATGTATTTAGATTTTGAAATGGCATCAACTTAAGAGCCACTTTCGATTCTGCAATATTTTTTTTCATAAATTTATAAGCACTCACTAATTATCCAACATTTTCAGTCCTAACATGACACCACTATTTAAAGTTAACAAATTGATAGTTGAACCTTTCAAATTATATATATATATACATATAATCTTCTAATGAGAATTAGAGAGGAAGAAGCATCAAAGACAAATCACAAAAAGAGGCCAAGTGAGTAGTACTTTAAATCAACAAGATAATATGGAGATATTTTAAAAGAGTGTGACATAAAGATTCAAAAACATGTCAACCATTAAATGCTCTATTTTGGGTCAAACATCAAATCAAGAGAACAGAATTTTCTTTTTCTTTCCATGAAAGTAGAAATACTTCAACTATCACTAATGAAAACCAAGAGGACAAGAACATCAGCTCCTCACCCGGCCACCACCAAATCACCCCATTCTTATTTCAACCACACATCAAACAGAAACTTTATCAAGTATTCCATTTAAGTACATGCACATGAGCATTGCCACAGAATAAAATTCCATGAAATTAATGAATTACCTTACCTTTTTAGGTTTGAACTAGTCTATTTTATCCATATTGCTCCTCAAGTTAAGCAAAACTATACTTAACAGCTATTCTCATTTTATAAAATCTCACTTCAAGGTATCCTTGTTTGGTAAATTCATCTATAAAGTCAACGACGCCTAATGTCCAGCAACAAAAGTATACAGAGCATATTTATATACACACACACATACAAGGCAACCAAAGAGGTTTAGACCCTAACTTTACAATTTACATACAAGAAAAAGACTTGATTTTACCAAGATTAAATTCTTACTTGCAATGGGTTGCAATTGCTTTTAGACCGTCAGTACTAAAACCATCACAGCTCAAGAGGGATAGCGCCTTGAAACCCGAAAAAGACTTTGCTAAAAACTCCAAACTTCTATCAGTAACAACCATTCTCTTCAACCGTAACTCCTCCAAAAAGGGATAAAATTCAGCAAACACATCAAGCCAAGAATGAATATCAGCCCCCCAATCGTGTGGCACCAAACTGAAATCTGAAAATCTTGGCTTCCCCTTTAAAGTAACACTCCTTATATTCGGAAACCTCCTAACCAGAATCTCCGGTGAGACCGAGTAGCAATTTCCAATAAACACCTTTCTTCTGCTCCACCTCTCAGCATTGTACCAAACTTTGCATACTAGTGAAACTGAACTTCGATCTTTGCGGGATTTCAATACTGAAAACACTTGTTCCAGTACCTCATCCGGAAAAGATGCAGGCTGAGTTGAATCAAGTGATTTGGACAAGTTTTTGCCCCTCTTTCTGACTGGATCCATACTAATTCAATACTTAGTAACAAGGCTCCAAACTCTAGATTCAAATAAGGTAAACAATCAATAATCCAAGATCAAATCATTATCATCATATAAATGAGCCTATTAACCAATCTAAACCAAGCAAGAAGCACTTACATGGCTACATAAATCTTCTTAAATCAAAGTGCTAAACTTGTATACATTCACATGCATATACAATACAACACATTTATACACACAAATATGCATACAAGATTGACAAGTCAGTCATGAAAAATAGCCAACATAAACTCAACAGTACAAGACTCAAGAAACGGATAAAATAATCATAAAATTCTTGAAATAATGGGAAAGAAATCACCATACAAGCCATGTACAACATAATAAAAGAAGTAAACCAATCAACTTTACATGACCCTTCAACACAATGATTCCAGAGAAATTAAAACTGGATCATATAAAAAAAATGATTAAATACAATAAATTCAAGAAAATAACCTGAAAGGGGAAGGCAGAGACTATGAATTATCAATAAACATATGCAGGAGAAACGTGAACAGAGGGATTATTATATTTAGAAATAAAATATAAAATGAGCTAGGCCAGGCCACCATATTTATAGTACTGCTGTAGCAGCAAAAACAGCGAAGTTGTGCTCTACGGGTGTGATTTTTGTGTACCATCTTATCAGGTGCCACGTATACTCTGACCCAACGTGAATTCAGGAGCCTTCATGCTATTGCGGCTACACAGACGGACAGTCCACGTGAGCTCCATCCCTAATTACATTTTTTCACAAGTTAAATTTCACTAATTTTTTATTTTTAATTAATACTTATATAATTTTAAAGTTACATTTTATAATAAATTAAATGGAATTTTTAATAATATATAAATTATAAAATTCATGTAAATTTCAATCAAAAATTATTCAATTTGACTAGAGGACATGTATTTAGTGATGGAGGAAGTATTACTAGGATAAGTATCCTCATTTTATCACTTTTTAGTCGTCAATTTTAACTACTATAATTTAAATCACTTATATCATATTATTAAATAACAAATAAATATATTTAAATAATTTTCAAGAAATTAAAAAAAATATGACAATTTCTTAAATACTACTGTAATCAAATGAAAAGTTATGAATTTTACTATTTTAGATAATATATTTAATTTTTTCAAAATTTATCTACTATTTATTTTAAATTCATAGTAATTTTATTTAATTAAAATAACAATAATTAGTATATTGTATTAAAAAAATTAGATATATTATCTTAAATAGTAAATTAATAATTTTTCATCTGGTTGCGGTAGCAATCAAGAAAAAATGTATAAAACTTTAAAAAAATTATAATTTTCAAGTACATATTTAGAGATATTTATCTGATATTTATTATGATTTTAGTGTATTAAATAATACCCATTAAGATCATCGACTAAAATATTACCGTCTTTACTTGTATAACAACTTTGATATTTGAGCCATTTATTTTCATGTATTTATAGTGTCTAACTATATTTCTATTATAAAGGTTTTTTTATTTTTAATGAAGTTAATACAAGTTCAAGCGAATACATTTATTCGTTGCTAGTTAAAAATTAATAAACCTATACCATTTTCTATTGCTGGTTAAAATTATCGGTATTATATTATAAAGGCAAGCTGATTTGTAGGATTATCCCCGAGCTTTCCAATCGCTAGATCGGAGAGTGAATGGCCTGGATTTAAAAAAGTTAAACAATAACTTTGGTAATTTTCTGAGATACACCTACAGGTGGACTTGATAATTGGTGAAGGCATGTGTTTGATTTGTGAATAATGCTAAGCATACAAGATGATCTGTCATAATATATATATATATATATATATATATGTGTTTGTATATACATATATATTCATATATGAAATATTATATTATTGTCAAGAAAATTTTTGTAACTCAAAAATTTTTCTTGATTTTTTTCCTAATATATCAATTGCAAACCCTTGACTCAATCATAATTGAAAACTCCCATATTAATTTGAAATACAGACCATAATTCAAAACTTCCAAATTAGTCAATATGCAACTCACAAATAAATGCAAGATATTTAAAATTATTAATCAATAAATTGGAAAAAATGAAGAAAATGGTGATGAACTAATACCAGGGACGTTCGAGCACCGAAGAAATTTTGCGCATTGAAGAACCATAATAATAGAGAATCGCCTTGCAATAGGTTTTTCGAGCCGCCTCTTTTTAATTATTGTATTTATTTTTTGTTATCCTTTTCTAATGAGAGGAGTTTAAAAAGAAAAATCAAACATGGAAACTTACTGAGACCCTATTCATACTTACGAAAATTATCGAGGCCTTTATTTAAATTTTTTCAAATTCAAATTTTTCGTTATTCTAATTGGGAAATCTTTTTGTATTTACTTTAATTCATTAAAAATACTTTTAATAGATATATTAAAATTAGTATTCATACCTAATATGAATATTGGGAGTGAGCACAAGAAAAGACAGATACGCACAATACAGAGAGAGAAAGAAGAAGTCTGAGGAAGGAGATACGACCATTGAAGACATTCAACTGGATTTGTTTTTCTTCATCTTTTTGTTTAGAACTCTCTCCTTAACTTTTTTCATTATGAATTTGTGTTATAAAATCTTGGATGCTTTTTAATTTTTATTTTGAACTAATTTTATTAAAGTTGAGATTTTTTTATGGAACCCTAGCATAGGAATATTGGTGTTTTGTTAAAGAGTATTGTTTGCAGTTCTACAATTTATTCATTCAAGTGATTTTCATGCTTATACTTTCTATTGTCTGATGAATTGTAGTAGGTTACCGAATTAATTATAATACCGAGAGGGTTATAGTTGATCGACATAAAACTTGAATGGTGCATGCTTATATCTTTTAAATATAATAAGGTATAGACATATATTGTGACCATGCATAGCTTTGTGAATTGGTGCTTCATTAAATTTTAAAAAGTAAATTGGCATAGACATGTATTAGTTTATTTGATAGGAGTTATTATACTATAATAATTTCGAGAAAAACCTTTGGCCATTGAGTTCTAGCTAGTGAACTGTGGATTTGCTATAGTACATCACAACTTTTTGCCAATTTTCACGTGTTAGAGGGAAGTAATTATTCTGACTTATCTTCTCATATTTTAATCTCGTATCAACTTTTTATGCTAGTTTAATTTTAGTTATTTAAAATATTTTTTATTGATTAATTTAGTTAAAAAAATCTTCAACAATTTTTATGCTCGATAACTGAATTGTTAGATATTACTTGCAAATTAATACAAATATACAGTCCTTGAGGTACTATAACTGATATTGCTACTATATTACTTGTTTGAAATTGTGTATACTTGCACATTAGTATTTTATGCAACAAGTTTTTGGCGCCGTTACCGGGGACTGTTTTAGTTGTTAATTACGAAGTTAATTTTCTTGCAGTTTGGTTTAGTTACTTCTGTATTAATAGGAGTAATTATTTTTCTTATCAGGTTTCTTTGTGTATGAACGAAGAACCCTCAGGATTAGTTATCTTTGATCCTGAAATTGAGAAAAATTTTAAAGCACGTATAAGTGTGCAACGTAGAGTAAATGAAGCAATTATTATCATGGGTGAACAGGTAAATAACCAGGATTTGGTACCCAATGCGATGGTGAAGGATGATAGCGATAATGTTATACGACTGTATGGGAAACCTCGTGTTAATGAGTTGAATTCTGGAATTGTCAAACTAACTATTCAAGAAACACAATTTAAGCTAAAGCCATTCATGTTTCAGATGTTGCAAACTATCGGTCATTTTAGTGGGATGGTTACTAAGGATCCTCATCTTCACCTTTGGTTGTTTGTCGAGGTTTGTGATTCTTTTAAAGCTTTTTGGATTCACGAATGATGCCTTAAAATTGAAGTTGTTTCCTTATTCTGTGGGAGACATGGCAAGAGATTGGCTGAATTCAATTCCACAATCTTTGGTGAATACTTGAAGTGATTTGGTAGAAAAATTTGTAATGAAGTATTTTCCTCGTACCAAGAATGCAAAGATCCGTAATAAGATCAATTCTTTTTAGCTGCTGGATGATGAATCTTTATATGAGGCATGAGAGAGATTTAAGGAATTACTTAGAAAATGCCCACATCATGGTCTTCTTCATTACATTCAGATGGAGACATTTTATAATGGTCTTAATGCTCAAACAAAGTTGGTGGTGGATGCATCTGTAAATGGGGCTTTGTTGGCTAAGTCTTACAATCAGGCATATGAGATTCTTGAGACAATTACAACAGATATTATCAGTGGACAACTAATAGAGCTCAAGCTAGAAAAAGGGTAGCTGCAATTTATGAGGTTGATGCGGTAATGTCAATGCGAGCTCAAATGTCATCCATGGACAATTGCTCAAGAACTTGACTATGGGAGGTAACCAATCTATGAGGCAGTCGATGAATTCACAGGTTAATCATATCAAGAGTATTTCATTTATGTATTATGGTGAAGAGCTTACATACGATAATTGTCCTTCAAATCCTGAATCTGTCTTTTATGTTGGGAATGAAAATAAGGGTGGCCCTTATTCAAACACTTACAACCAATCATGGAGACAACATCTTAACTTTTCTTGGAGCAATCAAGGGGCTACTTATGGGAATTCAGCAAATGCCTTCAGGCCTAACAATCCTCCTGGATTCTCTTAACAAGCTCAACAACAGTTGCCTCAATAAGCATCTCAATCTTCTTCTCTTGAAAATATGTTAAAATCGTACATGGTTAATAATGATGCACTTATCCAAAGTCAAGCGGCATCATTGAGAAACTTGGAGAATCAAGTTGGATAACTAGCTAATGAGCTGAGAAATCAACCACATGGCACTCTCCCTAGCGACACTGAAAAGCCTAGGAATGAGCAATGTAAAGCCATGACATTGAAGAGCGGAAAAGTCTTGGAGAATGCTAAATCTAATTCCAAAGAAAATGCTTCATCTAAAACTGAAACTGAGGAGAAAATTTCTGACAATGGTGGTATTTAAACTTCTAAGGTTGTTCTAACACTTAAACCACAACCACCATTCCCTCAACGGTTTCAAAACCAGAAGCAAGATGTTTAGTTCTAGAAATTTCTGGATGTTTTGAAGCAACTCCACATTAATATTCCACTTGTAGAGGCTCTTGAGCAAATACCCAATTATGTGAAATTCATGAAAGATATTCTTACAAAGAAGCGAAGGTTGGGAGAGTTTGAAATGGTAGCTCTAACACAAGAGTGTAGCTCATTTGTGCAGAATAAAATACCATAGAAGATGAAAGATGCAAGGAGTTTCACTATCCCTTGCACTATTGGAAATTCTTATTGTGGTATGGCATTGTGTGATTTAGGAGCTAGCATTAACTTGATGCATATGCATGTATTCAGGAAACTTGGAATTAGAGAGGTTTGACCTACAACTGTCACTCTTTAACTAGCAGATAGATCGTTTACTCATCTTGAAGGAATGATCGAAGATGTTTTGGTCAAAGTTGACAAATCCATCTTTCTTATTGATTTTATTATCTTGGATTATGAGGCGGATCGAGAAGTTCCCATTATCTTGGGTAGGCCATTCCTTGCATCTGAAAGAACATTAATTGATGTGCAAAATGGGGAACTAACGATGAGGGTTCAAGATGATAAGGTGACTTTTAATGTTTTCAAGGCTATGAAATATTCTGATGATGTAGAATCTTGCTCGGCTATCCAGGATAATTCTTCACATGACCCTTTGGAGCAACTAGTTCTCAATGCATCTGAAGATAAAGTTGATGATGTTGATCTTTTAGCTTGGTTGGAAGCTAATTCACAAGATACAAATACCAAAGGCCGCTTTAGATCACTCGAGCTATCTTCAAGGGAATTCAAGCTTCCAAATCCATTTATTGATGAAGCACCAAAGTTGGAATTAAAAGCTCTTCCATCTCATCTGAAGTATGCTTATTTGGGATCTTCTTCTACCTTACCAGTTATTGAACCTGATGAACTGTCTGATGTACAAGAATATCAATTGGTGGAGATTCTTAAGAAGCACAAGAAAACTATTGGGCAGACTATTGCAGATATTCGAGGTATTAGCCCTTCCATTTGTATGCACAAATTTTTTTTGGAGGATGGTGCTAAGGAGTCCATTGAAGGACAACATCGCTTAAATCATATCATGAAAGAGGTGGTAAAGAAAGAGATTATCAAATTTCTTGATGCAGGTGTCATTTATCCAATTTATGATAGCTCATGAGTTAGTCCTGTACAATGTGTGCCTAAGAAGGGATGACTCAATGTGATAAAGAATGAAAATAATGAGTTAATACCGACCATAATAGTCAAGCTGAACAAGGCCACTAGAAAGGATCACTTTTCATTACCCTTTGTTGATCAAATGTTGGAAAAACTTGCAAAGAGAGAGTACTATTATTTTCTTAATGGGTACTCTGGTTATAATCAGATCACTGTAGCTCTAGAGGATCAAAATAAAACTACATTCACATGTCCCTGTGGTACTTTTGCCTTTCGAAGGGTGTCATTTAGCTTATGTAATGCTCCTCCAACTTTTCAAAGATGTATGATGGCTATCTTTTCTGACAGGGTTGGTGAATTTCTAGAGGTGTTCATAGATGATTTCTCTGTATTTGGAGATTCTTTTTATAATTGTCTATATAACTTGGGTAGGAAGATTAATACAAAGTGAGTTTTATCACTTAAAATCTGATTTGCAGCCTAAAATACCACAATTTTAGTGAACACGTTTTTCACATTTGTCATTGCTGAAATCTTTTTTATGATGTTCTATCAAATGAAATTTGGCCTTTTCGTGTTATTTGCATTTTTCGTTATACTAATAATTGTGTTTGTGCACTACTTGTTGCCAGAAACTAAATATATTTCTATTGAAGATATGTCAATGATACGAAAGTCATATAAATTCTAAAAATTTTTAATGGAAGATGATGTCAACGACAAGAAACCCAAAAAAATGCTTTCATTTGCTAAATTATAAAACCTTATTTAGACCTTTAACTATTTGATCATGGCGAAAACTTTATTTCACGACTAACTAAACTTTATGTCATGATCTTATACAAAACGAAGCTAAAAAAACTAGTAATGGATCATGGAAGGAGGTATACAAAGGGAAGAGTATTAAAAATGTTCTATTAAATTATATTCAGTGCCACATTCCCCTAAAAATACATGTACTAAATTTATATGAGATTGACTTCGTAATTAACTTTTGTGCATCTAATACTTCATCTTTTTCAAATTTTTCTATGTTTTGGAGGTATTTAGAATTACAAACTTCTCATAACAATCAAATAATTGTACACATCAAATAGAGCTGCTATAATATAAATTATCACTATTCTTTCTTCTATAAATAAATCACAAATAATGTCTGAATGGCAAAGAGTTCAATGGATCCAGTGTTATTGTTCTTTTTACACATCTTTGGTTTTCGAAAAATTAGCCCACCAACGCAAACATTTTTGAATGCAGCCAACAAGCTTTCGTGAGTAAACAATCAAATTTCATCTAAGCTCAAGATCTAGTTTACAAACCATGGGATATTTGCAACTCCCATGACCCTTCAAAAACGCTATTGCTAGATTCATGTTTATCTGAGAGAATATGTAGCCGAGAGAGACTCACCACAAATTCCGTTTTAGGATCAGAGTGTAAGAAAAAATGGAGGTGCATCTCTTCTAGGCCCTACTACTGATCAATAAATATATAATTTATCAGCACCATTACCGCTTCCTTCATCCTTCATAACCTCAACACTCAATCTTGGCATTAGCTTTGAAAGTACTCTGTAACCATTCATTGTCACATTATATGCCGACATCCAGAGAGACCACATTGATGTTGGGTAATAAACTAACACCATGCGCAATAATGAGGAAGTTATATATATCAAAATTAACAAGAACATGCAATAAACCAAATAACGAAATAAAACATAAATTCAAACAAAAATATAAATCAATAACTGAATTGACAAAGAGAGGATATAATACTTAGCTCTAACAGAAGCTTTAACAAATCTGAAAGAACTATGAAAGATGAGGAGTCTAGCCTTCGAGAAGTCTAGACTGTTATTGAAGAGATTGTTGCCCCACTTACACTGTATTGGGTTGCAGCAATATCACTTTCAGGATACAACAGGACAGAGCAATTCATCCACGGATACGTAAATCTTAACAGCGACCTGTACCTCAGTTCGCTCAGAAAACCTATGTTAATCTGTATGTTATGGATGAAAGAAAGAAAGAGAAATAGCAGCAAGGGTTTCATATGTATGTAATTGACATATATCTATTCCAAACATTTTGTTCAGTATATAATACACCACAAAACGTAACTGAATATACTATATTAATTAAAATAAATATCCTGACTTAAATTGTATTTAATGAAACATTTCCATAATTGGATTAAGGTTAGGAGACTTGGTGGGCAAGTCTCAGATTATATTAAAATAAATATAGGCATAGGATGCCTTGAATTTGATTAGGGTTAGGAGACTTGGTGGGCAAGTTTCAGATTTAGAATAGACTTTGGAGTCCTAGAATGTAGAGATTTGCTTCCTTATAGGACCGTCACTGCAAGAAAACAAGATCAAATACAACTGATTTAAATTGACTGGGGTTAAATTCGACCGCAGGCAGTCAAATCCTTTTTAACACGGCTAAATTCGACCAGCCTCGATCGAATTCAAACGTTCATATTAAAACGGTCGTATTTACAACCAATTTTAACCGAAAACGGTTGAAATTAAAATTGTCAAATTTAAACCGGTCGAATTTAGCCCCTAAATTCGATCAAAAAAAATTCGGTCGAATTTAGCCCCAATAAAAATGGAGGGAATTTTCCCACAAATTATTTTATTTGGCACTCCTAAATTCAACATATTTTGGTCAAATTTTATATTTAAAAATGGCGGGAAATTTACCTATACTTTTAAAATTATCAAAAAAAGTGAGAGAACTTTCCCGCCCTTTTCGAAGTTATATTTTAATAAAATTCGGTTGTATTTAGATTTTTTCAGAATTTTAATTTTTAATAAAAAAAACTTATTTTAATGTTAATGAATATTTTGAAATTATGAATCTGGGAGAAAATAAAAGTTATCCAAATAAAAAAATTTAGTTCTTGAAAAAATAAATTGTGCGCTAAAAGAATTTAAAATTTTTTTATTTGTTAAAAAATCAAATTGATGCTAGTTAGCTGTACTAGTCAAACCGATGCTTGACTTATTTTTTGAAATATGCTTGATTTTTAAAATGGCATACCAAATAAAATCATTTTAATATGAAACTTTGGTTATATCACAAAAAAAAATATATATATATATATTGGCATCCATATAGTTGGATCGATGAAAAATATTTTTAAAAAAATCGAAACACTAATTCACGATACTGGTGGGATTTATGATAAATCAATCGAAATCACGATTATATTTTCCTATTAAAATAGTAGTTGAAATAGGTTTTTGTAAAATTTTAATTCTTGTAAACAATAATAATATTAAAATAATTCACCAAAAGTTAGATATCATGAATATAATTTAAAGAATTACAATTGGTAAGTCCTTAATTAAGTCAAGGCCTAACCCATTAAAAGCAAAACCCTAGCAAATTACCATTTTCTATAAATGCCCATCACAAACAGAAGCCTGAAGCGGTGGTCGCCTACATCTATATCTGTTAGGCCTCAATGATACTAAAGAAGGGGGTTGAATATAGTATCTACAATCAATTCGATTATAAACACAAGTATGTAACAGAAAACAAGTTTATTCAATATATCAAACTCTGTTACAGTAGGTTTAATCTACTCTCTCAGTGATGTATGATATCACTAAGAGCTGCTGGGGTTACAATGAATAATATTCTCGTGAATGATAACACTTATAGTGTAAACCCTAATATGTGTTTATATACCACACAGTTACAAGATATCTCCTAATTGATATGATATGTTCTGTTTCCTAAAATACATCAATCAGAGATTATCTATTGTAGTCCTTTAGCTGTACAACTCTCCAAGCATATTTGTTTTTGTTTAATCCAGATCCTCTCCTGTAAATCAGCCGCTTTTCATCCCTGAAGTGTATCAGCACTTAAGTCCTGATATAAGTCCTGATGGCTTAAGTTCTGATAACTTCCTGTCTTCAGTAAGTTCTGATTTCCTGTTAAGTTCTGATAGTAAGTTCTGAAACTAAACAAATCATATTAGACATGACATCACAAATATATCTAACAATCTCCCCCAACTTGTAAATTATAAAAATATACAAGTTTATAGATTTGATGATGTCAAAAACATTTAAGTATAAATGCAATAAGAGTTTATATGTACAACTAAATACAACTTACAGTCCATACAGCTTTTACCAAATTCACTGAATCAGCCTGAATCCAGAATGATTCCTTACAAAGTCTGATACCAGCTTGGTCTCTGCATTTCTTTTAACTTCAAGTAACTGAGCTTTGACTTGCTGCAGTTCTTCATCTTCAGTATCACCAATTTGATATATGGCAGCTCTGAGTGCAGGAATTGGATTTTTTTCAAGTCCATATTCCAGTATGATTACCCTTGGATGTGTAGGATCTTCATTATAGCATAAGCATCTTCCTTTTTTGAATTACTTCTACCTTAGCAGAATTCTTCCTCATAGGAATTTCTCTTCCATCATCCTCAGTCATCATTGGAGTATACTCTGTAATAACCCCAATTTTTGGAATTTTTGAAACCCTTATGAATAGTGATTTTGCTGATTATGCTGAATAAGAAAACTTTTCATGCCACACTATGTAGGGGTTCTGTTATTGATATTCTGAGATTTTATTAGTACTCTATATGGTATATAAGTGTATGTAAAAATCGTCAGAATCCAATTCCGAACACTTTGATTTTTCCCGAAAATCCACCAGATACAGAAAGAAGTGAGTATAAGGTAACAGGATAAATAGGATTTAAATTCAAGGATTTTAAGAGGGGATCATAAAAAGGAATATAAAATATTGAGGAAGGTTTAAGGGAACCCAAGTGATAAGATCCCGGATATGATTCCTCAAACGATAAACGAGAACGAAAGTTAAGCGAACCGTATAACAGATCAGCGGTCATTAGGCAAGCAATTAGGAGTTAATCAAGGAGGTTATGGATGATGATGTCATCAAACCAACAAGAAGAAGACAAGTGTAACAAGATGACCTAAGCTTGATGACCTAAGCATGACAAGTGGGAAGGATTGGTTGGTTGATTGTGAGTCACACATTTTTTACCATGGTAAAAATTTAATTTAATTCCAAGACAAAAGGAAGCAACCAACCAACAAATATCATAACACAAATACAAATTGAAAGTTGACTTTCCCATTTCAAGAAGAAAGCTCTCGGCTAAAACAAACCCAGAAACTTCAAACTGCCATATCACCTTCAATACTTACTCAAATGTTGTGTTCTATAGCTAGTTGGAAAGGTATTGAGATGGCCTACAACTCTTGTTCACAAGTCTCTTCCAAATAAGCATGGTAAGAGCCTCATTTTTACAGTTCTTTAAATCGGACTTTTAGAAACTTCAAAGCCTAACTTTGTGTTCTTGATTTCTTTGGAAAGATCAAGCTTGTAGGAGGCTCCATAAGGCTTCCTAGTAACTTTCCACCCTCCAAGAAAGGTATAAATCTTCACACCCTTTAGTAATAAGTTTGAATGTTGAAGTTTGGAGATGGTTTGGATGGATGAGTAGTAATTTGAATGATAAGCATGATTCGAGCTTAATTGTTAAGTAGTTTAGTTAAATTTGGAGATGTTATAATATATGATTGGATTGAGATCCTTGAGCTTATTATGACTGAAATCAGTAGCATTGATGTGTATCTTGAGTTTTTGTTGATTGGTAGTTGGATTGATATGATTTGGAGTGGTAAAAAATTTGGAAATCGCGTAAACATAGTCGTCGTAATGTCTGATTTACTTTAGACTGTTTTTGTTCATAACGTTAGGATCCGAGAACTCTCTGCTAGGTTTTAACCATTGCCATTTTTAGATAGTTCATGTTACGAGCTTCGTTTTGATATGTGGTTCGTTCGATTCCGATGTACGGTTTAGGAGAAACGGCCGTTTTAAGTAACGGCGTTTCGCGAACGAAACATTACCCCTCGCCTTACTTTGAAACATAGGTTAAAGACCTTAAAGGATTAATTGGAGTATGAAACATTTATATAAGGTGTAATAGGCAGTTGGTAAGACACTCGCGAAGGAATCGCCTTAAAACTCGTAATGGTTAAATTATTAAAAATAGTGGAGCCGAGGGTACTCGAGTGACTTAAGAGAATCCGTAAGCGCAAAACGAGCGTTAGAGTCTGAGTTGGTTAGCGTATAGATTTACAAGTGACTTTGGTTTAATTCCAACTTACTTGTTGCTTATAGGTTATCAGACTCGTCCCGAGCCATTCGTAACCCCCAGTCGCTCAGGCAAGTTTTCTACCCGTTATACTGTTGTTGTGATGTATATGTGTATATGCATGATCTTGCGATAAATGCATATTTGTTATTAGCAAATTCTTGCGATATATTGTAGCATATGATATGGTATATATGCATGCCTGTTTCATATTCTTGGATTATATATCTGTTGGTTAAAATGCTTACAGTTGCATAATACCCATGCTAGAGATAAGCGGTATTTGAATTTACCCTTAGTATAGGGGATCAAAAGGTGAACATATTTCTAAACCGGGAGTCGATGTTCCCGAGTATAATATATATATTTTTATATATATATGGTTATAGTTTTCAAAACTATTAATCGAATAAGGTTTATTCGATAACTTTAACTTTATTTTATTATTGAATATTATTTCGAATATTCATCAGAGGACTTATGACTCCTTTATTTTATTATTGAATATTATTTCGAATATTCATCCGAGGACTTATGACTCCTTTATTTTATTATTGAATATTATTTCGAATATTCATCCGAGGACTTATGACTCCTTTATTTTATTATTTAATATTATTTCGAATATTCATTCGAGGGCTTATGACTCAGTTTATATTATTTAATGATTATTAATTAGATAGTCATTTGAGGATGTATTGACTCCTTTATTGTATTTAATGAATATTATTTATAATATTCATTCGAGGTATTATGACTCCGCTTATTATTTAATAATATTCTTTATTTTATTAAAGAATAATGTTTCGATAATCAAACTTATTTTCGATTATTCAAATAAAGATAGTACTTTCGTATAAGTATATCTTTGGTTATTTAATACTCATTTCAAGTATAAGTCGTACAACTTCTACTTCAATTATTTGTATAAAGATTATTCTTTATGGGAATATTATTTAAATAATAATATTCAGACATTTTCTAAAAATATTGGGACTGATTTACTTAATTAAATCAGCATTACTCCAAACACTCTTTAAAGTGTTTTCGAGTCTTCAAAATGATTTTTAAAAGTTAGAGCGGATCCCAAAACTCATTTTTATATTTAAGATCTTCCTTTTTAAGGGGATTTAAATACTCGCTCAAAACCTGAGAGATCCGGCTCTGTGGTGTATTTTATATTCGCAACAAGGTTGCGGTTTTAATAAATGAATTGATTACTTACCCAACATTCGGGAAGTAAGTCCATCTATTTGAGTCAGCATAAGCAACATGGGCTCAGTGGGCGTCCATGATAGTGTAAATGGCTCAGTGGGAGTCCATCAAATGCATAAGTGGCTGAGTGGCAGTCCAGCATAAGGTCCTATTGCGACCAGGGTGATGACCAGTGGGGAATTCGTCCATCTACTAGTAGAAAAGGTTACTTATTGGTATCTTTGCCTGATCAGCAAGATATCAGGTTTATGCCAAAATTTGTTTTCTTTCCAAATTTATTGGATATTACAATTCTGTTCATACTTTACATGACAGAGGTTTTCAGGAAACGTATGTATATATATAGGTGTATATATATATATATCGGGACTTAATGAAGTATATCATAACTTCATTTCCTTCAAAATATTTCAAAGATTGAATCTATTCAAGTCTTATCTTGTAGTCTCATCAGTGTGATGAACTTTTGAAACTAATTATAACTTGAACGGTGGTAGTTCAAGTAATATTTGGAAAAGATATAAGTATATTGGGGTATCTTGTAACTTCATATTTTCAACTTATATCTAGTTAATGATTATCTTATGCATATCAAAGATTTTCAGAAAAACGTGGAGACAAGGGTAGATATATGAGATCACCTTGCAACGGTATTTTTATACAGTTATACACTGGAACTCTGTGTGTATTATGCATGGAAGAGGACTTCCAATATTTTGAAAAGTATATATGTATATATATATACTGAATATTTTGCGACTTCATCGCATTAAGATATCAACTTGGTTCATTTCTTTTGACCAAGACTTTCATGAGTACTATGAGAAGGCTCATATATTGTTAATCATTATACATATTATTTTGGTGGGCTTGCTGCTCACCCTTGCTTTCTTCTTTCATCACACAATAACAGATAGAAATGATGAACAGGACCAAGCTCCCGATTCGCAAGCGGTTAGAAAACGTTCTGCAGTCTTCTGGAAGCGTTGATGCCGCCGTAGCTGAGGTAGGAGCTACCAATAGGCTAGGTTTTCAACTATTGATGAACCAGACTTATGTATAATATGAATTGTAATAATGGCAAGAAATATGTAAATTTATTCAGAACCTTTTTAAGGTGTAACAGTTTATAATTGTGGAATATAAGGACTTGTGTTATTTTCGAGTGTTCATCTCTGAGACTATAACTTGTGATGTGTGTGTTTATTATGGGGTCACAGTACAGAGTAGTTGATTATTTATTAAGATTGGGTGTTATTAAGGGAAATGGAACTCGTGACAACCCGGATCCCCGACCCCGGATTTGGGGGTGTTACATACTCTGTCATTCTTGTACCAGAAATTCTGAGTAAATCTCTTATTGTCTTCAGAATATATTATGACCATTTCCTGGTAACATCAGAATTTACCTCAAGTAGATAATGAATATATCGGAGCTCTTTGACAGATTTCTTCCGCACATCAGAGTCAGATAATTTATAAGTTCTGCCATCAATCATAAATAAGATCAATTTCTCTTTTTCTTCATAACTATCATGAGTATCCATCACTACTTGAGCAGAAAGCACTTTGTCAAGGTGCTTCTGTGTGATCTCTTCATATGGCTTGTCAGTCAATGTGAATGGATCTCTAATATCAACTTATATCCCAGTCTGAAATTTCTCTCTGTCAAAACCTAATCCAGAAGTGTCTCTAGCTTGCTTGGCTTGTACCCCAAATGCTGCAAGTTGATTCAACATCTGATTTATCCTAGGCTGAACTGGAATAGACTTAGCTGTCTATGTCAACTTGAGTAGTGTCAGAGGTTGATGTCTCATCTACTCTTTTCAGAGTTTCCCTGGTCATCTCCATGATCATCCTTTTTCTTCAGTGTTTGGCTTGGTGAGCATTTGGACTTAACTACCTTCTCCCCCTTTTTGGCATCATCTGTCAGGAGTGGAGAAAGAAGGAGTTCCACTGAAGATTGGATCTCATTTAACTGAGTCTGTTGAGCAGCTTGATTTTGTAATACCTCATCCAGTTGGGCCTGCTGCTTGGCTTAAAAAAGCTCAATAGCATCCTTTGGTGCCATTTCTGTTGAAAAATCAAGTGAAAATTTTGTGTTTGCAAAGTGTTTGATAAAATGCATGTAAGAGAACCGGCAGTTTTTACACTTGGCAGCGTGTAATCAATCAAAACATAAATAGTGGGCACGGTAAACATGCAGTAATTATTACACACATGCATATACCAAAACCAACACGCGACCCACTAATAAATGATTATGACTGTTTTTATCTTACCTAATTATTTTCTGTGAAATATAACCGTTACAGTAAATACTAAAAATAAGTCAAGTAAATAAATAATGCCACGCAAGCATCAGGATTTGCATCAGAACTTGACTATTAGCAGAATTTAACGGTCATCAGAACATGGCTTCTGTACTCAAAAGATGAATGACTGTTTCTGTGTTTCTTCACATAAATACTGACTGGTTTCTTCAGAGTGTAGTCATCAGAACATAATCAGAACTTGTCCTCAGAAATTATGCAAATGATACTTAACTGTTTATCATAAATAACTTAATCACCACAGTAATTTTCATCATTCATATAGAGTGAGAGTGTATGTATTTGCAAATGATCAGATAAAGATTAAAGTCTGATAAACTTCAGTATATCTTAGAAATAAGGCATAACTAAGAAAAATGCTTAAAATCAGTCTTTAATTGTGAAGTTTACTGTAGAATAAAGTTATGCAAGAATCCACCTCAACTGTTTGTGCTTATTTTATGCATCTTTTGAAATTCTTTTGACAAGGGCTTCTCACTGTAAATGAGTTACAACTGCCATCAGAATTAATGCAATTATCAGAATATTTCTCCAGTAATCAGAGAATGTGAAAAGTCACCAAGAAAAATTAATTTGCTTTTCTAGTGCATATTACTTAATACCAGCAATGCACTTGGATCTTTCCTTTCACATATTTACTCTAGATCTCAAAGGAGTACCTGATTTCAATTTTTCTTTTCTTTTATTTTCTTCAGATAAGTGAGGCTTATCAAGCATGTAGTTCATCCTTAAGCTTTACTGACATCAGAATTTGACAGATAAGAAGCAATAATCTAGTTTGTGTATTAGTAATAAGATACAGGAAGTAAGTTTGAATAAGATCAAAATCAGAATTTTCTTGTGTTAGTGATTTCCACATAAATAACTAATTCAAACATGGGATACATAGTTTGTTAAAGACTACTAAGTCAGCATCTAACAAAATAATCCTTATTGGATTGAATAGTCACAGAACATTCAAAACACTTTCAGAGTTTATAGAATCATATCAGATAATAAGACAAATTACATTGAGATAAGAAAAAACCTGTAAATACTGATCATAAAGTCTGATGTATGAGAATAAAAACTAAACAAATTTTGAGAAAGAACCTGAAACCATTCCAAGTTCATTTACCAGTCTTGTAAAAGTAGCTTCACAGAGTGGTTTAGTGAAGATATCTGCTAGTTGTTGATCTGTTGGAACAAAATGCAATTCCACTGTACCTTCCATCACATGTTCCCTTATGAAATGGTACATTATGTTGATGTGCTTTGTCATTGAGTGTTGAAATGGATTTCCTGTCATAGCAATAGTACTTTGATTATCACAGTAAATAGGTATTTTAGAAAATTCTAACCCATAGTCCAGTACCTGATTCTTCATCCAAAGAATCTGTGCACAACAGCTTCCTGCATTTCTTGGACCCAATCAGCATCTTGAAGAGCTTCTTCCACTTTCTTTGATTTAGTCTGAGATAGAAAGGAATGATAGAGACATTCATTTGTTGTTGCTGTTCTAGTTCTGACACCTGCTTCAGGATCTCCAATTATTAAGTCAGGTGTGTGTGATTTAGTCCACTTCCTTACAGATGGAAGTTGATCTCTAGAACTGGATCCTCCCCCATGATCCATGCTGTCTCCATCATCATTTTCTGATGCTCCCCCTGAAGTTATGCTCTCTGAGATTCCAGAATTTGAGATGGATCTTTCAGGAATTGAAGAATTAGAGTTTCCTGAATTGTCAGAATTTGGCTCATCAGAACTTGATAAATCAGAACTTGAAGAGCCAGTGACTGGTTCTGATGCTTCTTGAGAGTCTTGAGATGTGGTATGATCATCAGCTTGCTCCCCCTGAATAGGTGCATTTTCCTTTGAAGCAGTTACCACAGTTTCAATGACATCAGAATATAACCCGTCAGAACTTACAGGATCAGGATTTAGATCATCAAAATTTACAGAATCAGAATTTACATCTTTATTTTCAAATCTCAGCTGATCATGATCATTGAAATCTTCAAGTCCAGTAATCTTTTTATCATCAAAAGATACATTGATAGATTCCATGACAACCCTTGTTCTTAAATTGTAGACTCTGAAGGCTTTTGTGGAAAGTGGATATCCAACAAAAATTCCTTCATCAGCTTTTAAATCAAATTTTGACATCTGTTCAGGATGAGTCTTAAGAACAAAACACTTGCATCCAAATACATGAAAGTATTTCAGATTTGGCTTTTTTTTCTTCACCATCTCATATGGTTGTTTTCCATGCTTGTTGATCAGAGTTGAATTCTGTATAAAACAAGCAGTCTGCACAGCTTCAGCCCAGAAATAGGTTGGAAGCTTTGCTTCATCAAGCATAGTTCGTGCAGCTTCAATTAGAGTCCTGTTCTTTCTTTCTACAACTCCATTTTGCTGTGGAGTTCCAGGTGCAGAAAATTCCTGCTTAAGTCCATGCTCTTTGTAGAACTCTTCCATGATTGAATTCTTGAACTCAGTGTCATTATCACTTCTTATGATTTTAACAGAATCTTTGACTAACTTATCCAGCTGTCTGACATGATCAGTTAGAGTAGATGCAGTTTCACTTTTCTTGTGCAAGAAATACACCCAAGTGTATCTTGTAAACTCATCCACTATAACCATAACATATTTCTTCTTTGCAATAGACATGACATTGACTGGACCAAATAGATCAACATGCAGTAGGTGATAAGGCTCAAGAATTGAGGATTCAGTTTTGCTCTTGAATGAAGATTTTCTTTGTTTTGCCTTTTGACATGAGTCACAAAGACCATCAGGAGCAAATATTAATTTTTGCAGTCCTCTCACAAGATTTTTCTATACTAGCTCATATATGTTGTTGAAATTTAAATGAGAGAGTCTCTTGTGCCAATTCCAGCTTTCTTCAATTGATGCTCTGCTTAATAGACAGATTGCAGAACCATCAGAATTTGTTGAAAGTCTGGCTTCATATATGTTACCATGTCTGTAACCTTTCAGAACCACTTTGCCTGTAGAATTACTTACAACTTCATAGTGTTCTTCAAAAAAATCCACATGATAACCTCTGTCACAGATTTGACTCACACTTAGCAGATTGTGTTTAAGTCCTGAGACAAGAGCTACTGATTCAATTATGATATTCCCAAGATTGATATTGCCATATCCCAGAGTCTTTCCCATGTTGCCATCTCCATAAGAAACTCCTGGGCCAGCTTTCTCCACAAAGTCTAATAGCAGGGCTTTATTTCCAGTCATATGTCCTGAACATCCACTGTACAGAACCAGGATGTTTTTCCTGTTGCCCTGCAATCACAAAGACCACTATTGATTAGTTTTAAAGACCCAAACTTGCTTGAATCCTTTTGTCGCGTTAAGTTTGTTAGCATTTGCAGCGGATTTAGTTTCAGAGTTTATGCTAACATGCTTTTTATCAGACTTTATATCAGACTTTGCATCAGAATTTACACTAGAAGGAATTACACTAATTTTCTTTAAAAAGGTTTTATTTCATAATAATCATAGTACAAAGTATGATATTCCTTACAAGTATAAATAGAATTCCATAAACTACCACAATGAAAACAAGGATTTTGTGGTTTAAACCTAACAGACTGACTCTTAACTCCTGATCTCGGAGGTAAAGAGTTTATATCTTTATTTTTCCTGCAAAAAAAAAGCAAGATGGTTAGAGTTTCCATAATTATAGAATTTCTTTCTAGGAGCATTAGGAACAGGCATATAATTATTACTTTTATTCACACCTTCCTTTCCATTCCTATTTTTCCTAGCTTCCTTTACCTTGTTCACATTTTTAATCTCTTTCAGCTTATACTTAAGCTGCTTCTTTGTCATTAATCCAATGTTTACCAAAGCTGGTTCATCCTGTTTTAATTTGTCAGAAGTTGACTTTTCTTTGACTTCTGTTTTAGAATCTTTCATCTCTTCAGAATCAGACACAACAGTTTTTGCAACAAATTTAATAGGATTTACCTTTGGCTTTTCAGTCTGTTTGATAGCAATTGGCTTAATTGGCAAAGTCCCTTTCTCACTTTTACCATCTTTATAACCTAACCCCTCTTTCCAGTTTCCACTACTTAGAATATTCTGAGTTGTTCTGCCTGAGTTAGTCCAAGTCCTGATGATTTCTCTTTCTTTTTCTAATTCAGTTTTTAGATATTCATTATGTTTAAGCAATTCATTCTTAACATACACAGCATTATTTCTCTCTGTCTGAATAGTGTTCATCTTGACTAACTCTTCTTCAAGATAGCTATTTCTGTTTTTGTACTTTAGATTTTTAGTTTTAATCTTTCATTCTCTAAAGTCTGATCTCTATAGCTAATATAAATGTTTTTCAGAAATAATCTCAACTCAGTAATATCTTCTGTATCAAAAGCAAGAGTTGATGGAGGTACCTTTAGTTCAGCAACATCAGAACTGCTATCAGCATTTGCCATTAAGGCATAGTTCACCTCTTCTTCAGATTGTGAAATATCTGCCCTGTTTTTCTTCTTTGTGATAAGTGCCTGACCTCTTTCACCACAATTATAGCATTTGACATTTGAGTTGTCTCCTCTATCAGACTTTCCTCCTTTGCCTTCAGTCTTTCTGAACCCTTTCTTGTCAGAACTTCCACCTTTCCTGGAAAACTTCTTACTCTTTCTGAATTTCTTGTTGGCTATCTTTGTGATACCATTCACCATAAGAGCACACAGTTGCATCATCTATGCATCAACATCCACTTCAGATAAATTTTCAGGTTCTGAATCATCATCATCAGAATCTGATGACTCTGAATCATATTGTATGATGAGAGCCTTTCCTTTTGCCTTCCGAGATACAATTGGCTTTTCTTCAGTCTTTAAAGTAACTGTCTTAGACTTCCCTCCATGCCTCTTCTTTCTTTGCTCCATCTCAAGCTCATGAGTCTTGAGCATCCCATAGATTTCATCAAGAGACATATCAGCAAGTTCATAGTTGTCTCTTATTGTAGTAGCTTTCAAATCCCACTTTCCAGGAAGAGCTAGTAGGAATTTCAGATTTGAATCTTCTGGATCAAATTCCTTATCCACTAGTGATAGATCATTCAACAGCTTTGTGAATCTGTCATATGTATCAGTTAGTGACTCATCAGATTTTGAGTCAAAGTGCTCATACTCTTGTGTGAGTATTGTCTTCCTGTTCTTTTTGATGGCATTGGTTCCTTGACATCTCACTTCCAATGCATCCCAGATTTCTTTTATAGTCTTGCATCCAATCACCCTGTTTGACATGACATTGTCAAGTGCACTATGAAGCAAGTGTCTTACTTTTGCATCCTTGCCTAGTGAAGAGATGTCTTCAGTGGTGAGTTCTCTCTTTTCTTTGGGAATCATCTTCTGTGGCTCATTCCCAACTGCAACAGAAAGCTATTTGGGCTTGTGTGGACCATCATAAATTCTGTCTAAATATTATGGATCTGTAGCTTCCAAAAATATGGCCATCTTCACATTCCATACAGGGTACTCAGACACCCTGAGCATAGAAACCCTAATGGTTTCATATCTACTGGTGTTTTGAATGGGTTGAACCTTTGCAGGTCTTGAGGGTCTTGTGTTTTTGATTGATCAGACATGATTGATTTTTTATTTGGATCTTAACTGTTTGTAAGCTTAACAGGTTTGCTCTGGTACCACTTGTTTGGCCTCAATGATACTATAGAAGGGGGTTGAATATAGTATCTACAATCAATTCGATTATAAACACAAGTATGTAACAGAAAATAAGTTTATTCAATATATCAAACCTTGTTATAGTAGGTTTAATCTACTCTCTCAGTGATGTATGATATTACTAAGAGCTGCTAGGGTTACAATGAATAATATTCTCATGAATGATAACACTTATAGTGTAAACCCTAATCTGTGTTTATATACTACACAGTTACAAGATATCTCCTAATTGATATGATATGTTCTGTTTCCTAAAATACATCAATCAGAGATTATCTACTGTAATCCTTTAGCTGTACAACTCTCCAAGCATATCTTCTTTTATTTAATCCAGATCATCTCCTGTAAATCAGCCGCTTTTCATCCCTGAAGTGTATCCGCACTTAAGTTCTGATATAAGTCCTGATGGCTTAAGTTCTGATAACTTCCTATCTTCAGTAAGTTCTGATTTCCAGTTAAGTTCTGATAGTAAGTTCTGAAACTAAACAAATCAAATTAGACATGAAATCACAAATATATTTAACAATATCTTCACTCACATCTCCGAACCCCCTCACCGCCTCTCAATCACCTGAAGTCCTGAACTCGAAATAAAGCGAAAAAATGTCAATATAGCGAGTCAACCCACACTCATGTACCGAGTTAACTCACCCCTTCACGAGTCATATTTCTCTCTCTCCTCTTACTTGGACACCCTGCCTCCGCCATCTTCTCCTCCGCTCACCTCACTTTAATAGTCCTCATCCTGTTACATAAATTCATTTCAATTCTTCTCCGAACTTTCGGTCTCTCCGACTTTCTCCAACCCAAAGTCTCTCGGTCGACCTGACCCGAATCCTCCACCGCCGATGGGTAGTCTGGCATCTTGGCTACCTTAATGTGTGAGTTATTACCAGTAGTAAAATATGCAATTTAAGTATGAATTGTTGCTTTACCCGTCTTTCATTTTACTATTATCTTTAATAAAAATTAAAGCTTGATTGTGTATACGTGTGTATATTCAAGTTCACATATTCAATTATAGTGTTGGTTGGCTTTACTTTAATTACATTGTGATATTTGTATGTTGTGTGAGTATCTTTTCTTCTAATTGGAGTTGAATAATGTGTTGCTGCTTAAAAATTTGAACTTTTAGTGATCTAAAATTGGGCCAAGTTTACAAATATCAAGTATGATTTTGATGCTTTCTAATTCTTGATTTAGATATTACCAGGTTGAGAATCAGATGGAGCAATCATTTTGTCACTGCAAGTTTTATGTCCATATTCGTTGTTTTCTGTCCATATTTGTGGCCTACTTGGAATAAGTTTGATTTGAATTGGGTTGACAGAATATGCCCGGAGTATTGGAAAACTTACCGGATTCAAGAGTTTTTCTGGGTTATGATGAGATTTTTTTAAAAACAAAAATTAATTAATTCAACCGAAGGCGGTTGAATTTAAAATTGTATATTTGACCATATACGGTCGAATTTAACTTTTGGGCGGACCTTTTAAATTTTCCAAAAAAATCAAATTTTTGTGCATGCTTTTCAAATTTCAATTGAAAATTTAAATTCGACCACCTTTGGTCGAATTTAAGCGATTTTATTTATCCGGTCGTAATTAGTCGGTCGAATTTAGTTAAATATGACTGAACTTCTAAATTTGACTCCCTTTATTACAACCGATTCAAAATCGGTCGAAATTAAGTAAATTCGACTGCGCGCCGTCGAATTAAGCTATGCTAATCTGTATGTCCACAGATACGTAAAACTCAACAGCAACCTATACCTCAATTCGCCCAGAAAATCTATGCTAATCTGTATGTTATGGAGGAGAGAGAGAGAGAGGGAGAGAGAGGGAGAAAGAGAGAGAGAGAGAGAGAGAGAGAGAGAGAGAGAGACTAGGGTTTCATGCGTATGTAATTGACGTATATCTATTCCAAACATTTTGTTCAGTATATAATACACCACAAAACGTAAATAAATATATTATATTAATTAAAATAAATATCCTGACTTAAATTGCATTTAATAAAATATTTTCAAAATTGGATTAGGGTTAGGAGACTTGGTGGGTAAGTCTTAGATTGCATTAAAATAAATATAGGCATGGGATGTCTTGAATTGAATTAGAGTTAGGAGACTTGGTGGAAAATTCTCATATTTAGAATAGACTTTAAAGTCCTAGAATGTAGAGATTTGCTTACTTGACTGTGTGGCTAGAGGACTACTCTTTTGAGAGTTTGATTCTGGTTTGAACTTTTTTTCTCAATCACAACTCGGGCTGATATATGGCCTACGAATTAAATAATAAATCTCTGGTTTGCGGATTCTTGGAGCCCAATTAATGATATATTAATTGTCAGGCCTTAATAAATGGGCTTCGACTTTGAACCAAATCAGGCATAATTAATGTGCTTATTTATTATGCAATTAGGATTATTTTTATCCTCGTATCAGAAGGAATATATTGTCACAGCAAGAACTAAAATAATGGGTATTGACAACCATTTTGGTTGGTGCTATGTGTCTTGCAAATCATGCATGCGGAAGCTTATACCTAAAGATAATGGCCATTTTTGCAGTCGTTGTGAGAAAATGGTTGCACTTCCTGTTATTTTGTAAGTAGAATATATTTGAATAAAAATATATAATAAGCTCTTTTCTCTATCGTTATTACTTTAATCTATGTGTTGCAGGTATAAAATACTTTAATCTATCTGTTGTAGGTATAAGATACATATCAAAGTTGCTGATGGAATATCTGTAACTACTTTTATGTTATTCATTGTGATTGCCGAACGCTTGCTTCACATGTCTACGAGTAAAATATTTAATAAGCCATCTTCAAGTACAAGGGATTTTCCTATAGAGCTGGAGGCCCTTATAGGAAAAGATTGTTGGACAAACTTAGTATTTTAGACTAAGTTGTGAATCACTTTGAGACTCTGTATGAGTGAGACACATTATGTGTTAGTGGAGTGTATTTATTGGAACGTATTCTCCTCTTCGAGGGGATTCCAACACATATTTACACACTCAAAATGAGTAAAAGGTGAATGAGAACTGATGTTCCAAAGTGTGACCTTTTAATGTGAAAAGTGGGTTTTGTACCACATCAAGAGTAGCACAGACTTATTCCTTGATTTTTCTTATAAATACCATGTACCTCATCGAATAGAAAAACAAGTCATTTCAAAACTCTCTTTCTTCGAGGGGATTTCAACGCATATTTACACGCTCAAAATGAGTAAAAGGTGAATGAGAACTGATGTTCCAAAGTGTGACCTTTTAATGTGAAAAGTGGGTTTTGTACCACATCGATAGTAGCACAAACATATTTCTTGATTTTTCTTATAAATACCATGTACCTCATCGAATAGAAAAAACAAGTCCTTTCAAAACTCTCTTTATATATAGAGTCCTAGGGCACCAGTTTTATCAAGTCGAGAAAATAAGAGTCATCTCTTTGATTCTCGGTCTCTTCAGTCTTAATTTTTCCCAATATTCCGGTGATAGTTCTCGGGCTCAGTTCAAGTTTGCTGAGAGTATTTTCGATTTATCGATTATACTAGTATCTCGTTTTTATCCTGGGAAGCAGGTCGCTAAACACGGATGATGCGGGGCGAAACTGCTTTAAGGAGACAGTTTTCTGGACTCGAGATTATATCCGATCTCTGTTTATTTTCTCAAACCATTCTCCTAATTTAATTGTTAATTCTTATATGCGTATGTGATTTAAGAATGAGCAGTGTTCTTGTGAATTAGTTATATATTTAATATATATAATAATGTCCCTATGGTATAAGATTGATAACAAAGATTTGATATTCTAGCTCAGATTAAACAACTATAACTTGCGGGATGGGCTGGCTAATTATACCATTATTGAAGTGTTTGATCCAAACGAGGATTTGGAGAGAGCATATGAAATGGATAAGTTTGAGGAATTTGTGCGTAACTTTATATTAACAAAAACTTAGCTCTCTCCTTAATATTCCCTCCCAATGTATATTCAACCATTACATATTACAGGTTGAGAATGAGCAGAATGCAACTCTGGAGGTAGCTACGAAAATAATTACCAGCAATGTGAATGCAGCTTTGGATGATGCAAAGACTGTTGTTCCCAATGTTAACAAAAGGGATAAGCATGTCGTAAGTGATGATGAACCTGGAAACGAGGTTGGTCTGCATCTTAAAATTCTGTATGACTTGAAATTACATGTGAAATTTTGATGTCAGCCGAGTAATGACTGCATAAAGAAAAGCCAGTGGTAGACCTAATATGGTTATTTTGTGTCCCTCCTGCAGACTTTGGTAGGTCTGCCGTCAGCCTATTGTATTTATTTAAGTGATGATAAAAGGATTTGTGGCTGTGAAACAAAAATGTGGGTCACGACTTCACCAGAGCCTCAGAATGTCCCGTGCAAATTGAAAAAGTGTCCTAATAATTTAGAGACCTAATAATTTTAAATATATAAAATAGTAAAAATAATAAAAATAAATTTAAAATAGTGAAAATAAAATAACTATCAAAGTGCATAAAATAATTTATAACAGAATAAAAACTAACTTATAAAGAAATAAAACAGATACATATATGACATAAATAATTTAAAATTGTTTTTTCAACTTTTTTTGAAGTGATAATCAACATTTTCTTGCAAACTATTATATTTTATAGATTTTAGAGAGTAGAAATTTTATCTAAAAAAATTAAATTATACATATAATGTTTTAATGTTATGTACATATGTTTAAATTTATATATTCATTATTCATTTTGTCATAGTTACATTAAAGACGGTGTTGTAACTCCTTAGTTTTGATGATCACAACACAGCAAGCCATCATGTTGTTATTTGAGAATGTTTGCAGGATATAACAACTTAATGTCATTGCTGTTTAAGTATCATGACAGCAAGCTATCATAAGACAGTAATCTATTTCAGCAAGTTATGATCAATAGTGTCAGAATAACAGCAAGCCAAGATGCACAGTCCAGATTCAACAAGGAAGTCGAATTTCATGGAGATTTTATAGGATCTTCATATATATCAGTTGTAAGGACTTCTCTAATAAATATACGTGCATTATATATATAGAGCTCAATTATAAATCGTTTTTAATCATTCAAATTGATTTCCTAAAGAATAGGAGTTTGTTTTTCTTTCAAACTCTATCTTCTATCTACTGATTAAAACGTTTTATACTCTACAAAATAGAAGAGATATTTTCTGTACGTTGAACATCTTTCTTTCTCTTCTATCTAACGTACACATGAACGTTGGAAACCATCCTAATGATCTTAAACGGTAGAATTGGATTCTAGCCGTTGTAAGTTGTTGAGAAGGTTTCAAATGTTAATATGTGGTTATATAAGAGGTTTTCTTGCAGTTTTATGGGGACGAATTTGCAAGCAAGAACACATACAACTCCTGATCTTTATTGATTTCAAAATACTCTCGAGCTCTAAATATATACATGTGTTTCATCTTAGAGAGAGTTTATAGTTTGAGTTGTAAACTTTATCACTGATTTGTATTGTTCAATTGTATTGATTAGTTGCTGGATAAGTTGGCTAGGGAAACAAGGGTTTAGTGGTACTTGCTAGAGGAGTTTGTACTACGGGGTAGTATAGTACTTAGAGAGCAGGTTCTTAAACAGGGTTTCAGCAAGCCATTATCAGCAGCTGGGATAAAGGGAGATATATTGTTGTATCTTGTAGTTGTAACCTTCATTGATCAATAATATATTCTCTTACCAAGTTGGTAAGGGACCAGGACGTAGACCATAGGGGCTTAGGGGTCGAACCTGGCTAAAATTCTTGTGTGTTCTATTTACTTTCCTGCACATTATTTTCTGCATTGCATTTAGTCATCTCAGCTTACTATCATTGTCAGATTATAGTTCAGTTGGTAAAATCTCAGTAAGCTATTATCGGGTAAAATTTAAAAGTAATCCTAGTTAGCCATAATCACCTATTCACCCCCCCCCCCTCTAGGTGTAATTTCAGTTGGTATCAGAGCTTTGGTATACTAATCTTTCTGTAACAGGAATAGTATTCGATCAAAATGGCTGACAAATATCCCGAAGGAACCTCAGATTACCGAGCACCTCTCTTGCTTGGTACATAAAACTATAACTGGTGGAAAGGTCGCATGGAAGTGTATCTATCCAGGGAGCCACTAGCTTTGAGAGTTGTTCAGAAGGGTCCTTTTGAGTTCAAGGACAAAGAAGGCAAAGTGAAAGACGTTGATGATCTCACAGAGGCTGAACTAATCAAATACAGCTTCAATGGAAAGGCTAGGAATTCTCTCATGAATGGGTTATGTCCTAGTGAATGTGATAAAGTCTCTTCATGCAAATCAGCTAAAGAGATATGGGATACTCTGGAATTGTATCATGAAGGATCCAAGAGTTTAAGAAAGGTGAAATTGAGTAAACTAATGAATGAGTTTGGAAATTTCAAGCTTCAAGACGGAGAAACTATTCGAGAAAGTCAAGCTAGATTCCAGATAAATCTGAATGCCTTAAAGCAGCTTGGCAAACATATCCCACAAGAGGAAATCAACATGAAGATACTTAGTGATGTGCCATTTATCTATGAACCAAAGGTAACAGCTCTAAAATCCTCTCTAACTATAGATACTATGGATCAATTGGCTGTTTTTACAGAATTGGAACAATTTGAAAGCAAAATCAAGGAAAGCCAATCAAGTTCTATGCAAGCTCCAGTTGCTCAAATGAAGCAATTAGCTCTTCACACTAATGATAGCTTACTGGAATCTGAAGATGAGTCAGACGAAGAACTAGCTTTAATATCCAGAAAGATCAGAAAGATGATCGAGAAGAAGAACAAGCTGAAAAGAGATAAAGGCAGATTTTCCAACAATAAGAAGCCTAACAAGGATTCTAAAGATCAGACATACTTTGAATGTGGAAAGCCAGGCCATTATAAGCGGGACTGCTACAAATTGAAGTCAAAACAGCAAACTGTCTTCAAGGATAAGAAGAAAGCTAAAGCTCTAATGACTTGGAGTGATGATGACTCGGTTTCAAGTGATGATTCAAGTGGAGACATGGTCAATCTTGCCCTAGTTGGACTTGATGATGATTCTGTTCGAGGAAATTCAGAAAGTGGATACCTAGAAAGTGATTCAGAAGAAGATCAGAGTGAGGTAAACTCTTGTAAATATAATTTATCTTCTGAAAATATTGTTTTAGAACCACTAACCATGCAGGAATGTAAGAATGTATCTATGGGTGAATATTACTCTCTTAAAGCTGAAAATAGCAAGCTAAAAGAGAAGAATAATTATCTCAAGACTATGGTTCAAGATTTGATGAGCAAAGTAGATACTTGGATTGACAAGAAGGTACCTACACAAGCTGACAAAGAGGCTGAAATCAAGGATCTTCAAGCTAAAGTTAGTCATGTGGAAAACTTCAACAAAATTCTCCTCAAAAGAAACAAGACTCAGTTAATGGAGATCACAGAGTTAAAGAAGGAGATTGAAGCAAGGGATGAATGTTTGGAGCTGTTCAAAATCAGAGAATCAATAGATGCAACACCTTTAAATCAAGCAGAAGAACCATCTCAGCAAGATGAAATCATAAGTCAGCAAGCTGAAAAGATTGATCTGCTCACAAAGGAAGTTGAGGATCTGAAAAAGGGCATGGGATCGTTTGTTCAAGGAGAAGAAAGTCTCAAATCTATGATGAACAACACAAATATTCCATTGGTCAGAGAAGGAATTGGAATGAATGCAAACAAGAAGGACAAAGCTCTAAGATATGAAGGAAAACATGGCATACCCTATGATTATGCTATGCCTTGGAAGATATGCAACAGATGTGGAAAGAAAGGGCATCTTGAAAAGCATTGCAAAGTTCAGAATGAACAAAAATCATACCATGGAGGAAACAAACAGAAAACAGCTTACTATGATCAGAATGGCAGAACAAAGACAGCTTACCATCATCAGGCTGGCAGAGTTAAATCACCTAGATTTATCCAAAAATGGATAAAGAAATCTGATTTACATGTTTTATATGTTTTATCTGCTAACCATGTCGGACCCAACAAACTTTGGGTACCAAAAGGTTGAGTTGTTTTATTTGTTTTGTAGATGTGTCTTGCCGCTCGAGTCAAATCAACTCAATGGATTTTAGATAGCGGATGTACTAGACATATGAGTGGAGACAAAGCACAATTCTTGAGTCTTCAGATGAAAAAGGGTGGAAGAGTGACTATTGGTGATAGCAAAACTCTTCAAATTCTTGGCAAAGGTAAAATAGGTAATAAACACATTTCAATTGATAAAGTTCAATATGTTAAAGGCCTTAAATATAATCTGCTTAGCATAAGTCAGTTATATGATGATGGTCATACTGTTAACTTTGGTATTGATAAGTGTATTATTACTATTGGTACTAACAAAGTCCCCCTAGTTGCTAGAAGGGAAGGAAATATATATATTTTGGACTTTGAGTTGCAGAAAACAGCTTGCTGTCTTGCTGCAATAGACACTGATCCTTATGTTTGGCATAGAAGATTGGGTCATGCTCACATGGACTTACTTAACAAGCTTTCAAAGAAGAAGCTAGTCAGAGGTTTACCCAAAATCAAGTATGTCAAGACTGAGGTGTGTTCGGCATGCCAATTAGGCAAGCAAATTAGAAGTACTCACAAAGCAAAGAAAATGGTTTCTACTTCTAAACCCTTAGAACTTTTACATTTAGACTTATTTGGTCCAGAAGCTTATAAAAGTATAGGAGGTAAGCAATATGGTTTTGTAATTGTTGATGATTATTCTCATTTTACATGGGTATTGTTTCTTAGAACTAAAGATGCTGCTTTTAATGAGTTTGAGAAACTAATTAAATTACTTGAGAATAAGCTCAATACAAAGCTTGTAGGAATAAGGAGTGATCGAGGTGGTGAATTCCAAAAAGACTTTGTTACTTATTGTGAAGAAAGAGGAATATCACATGAATTCTCGGCTCCAAGGACTCCACAACAAAATGGTGTGGTGGAACGCAAGAATAGGTCACTGCAAGAGACAGCAAGGACTTTGTTGCAAGAAAGCAAGTTACCTAGAAGTTTTTGGGCAGAAGCAGTCAACACAGCATGCTATGTTCAGAATAGAGTATTGATAAGACCTATTTTGGATAAGACTCCATATGAATTGCTCAAGAAAAAGAGGCCCAACATCAGTTACTTCAGAATCTTTGGCTCAAAGTGTTTTGTGCTCAAGACAATTGGTAATGATGGTAAATTTGATGCTAAATCTTATGAAGCTATTTTTCTTGGTTATTCTATAAATAGTAAAACCTATAGAGTTTATAATTTGTCTAAGCATATTGTTGAGGAATCTATAGATGTTACTTTTCAAGAACCTAACAATGATCTTCCAAGAGACGAGGAAGATGATGCAGGTGAAGCTGGACAACAGCAAGCTGAAACAGAGAAGGCTACTCCAAAACAGCTAGCTGAAACAGAGACTGATTCTGGAAAACAGCAAGCTGAAATTGAAACTGCCTCAGGAAATCAGCAAGCAGAACCTTCTACTCCAGTTGATGATGCAATTGTAAAGATGGCAAAGATGACTCTTGATGGTCCTAGAGGAAATAGAGCAAAGGATAAAATGCCAATCTATGATGGTGAAGACTTAGCTCTTCCATCTAAGATAAGGAAGACTTCACATAAAGATATTGCAAAGCATTCATTGCCAAAAGCTACACGGACAGTGAAGAATCACCCTCCAGAACAGGTTATTGGTGATATTTCTGATGGTCTCAAGACAAGAAAAGGTACTGCAAATTTTTGTGCTTATGCTGCATTTTTAGCTCAAGAGGAACCCAAGAATGTCAAAGAAGCACTTGAAGATGAAAATTGGATCACGGCTATGCAAGAAGAACTCAATCAATTCGAACGATGTGATGTTTGGGAACTGGTCAAGCCACCAAAGGATGCTTCAATCATTGGTACAAAATGGATTTTCAAGAATAAAGTGGATGAATTTGGTACTGTTACTCGAAATAAAGCAAGGCTCGTAGCACAAGGGTACAACCAACAAGAAGGCATTGACTTTGATCAAACTTATGCTCCAGTAGCTGGATTGGAATCAATTAGGATGCTTCTTTCTTATGCATGCTTCAAGAAGATCAAGCTACATCAAATGGACGTCAAAAGTGCTTTTCTTAATGGATTTCTGGAAGAAGAAGTTTATGTCAAGCAACCCCCTGGTTTTGAACATGAACAACATCCGGACTATGTTTACAAGCTCAAGAAGGCATTATATGGCTTAAAGCAAGCACCAAGGGCTTGGTACAAGAGGCTTAGTAAGTTTTTGATCAAAAATGGCTTCATTCGAGGTAAAATTGATCCTACTTTATTTACTAAGCAAAATGGTAATGATATTTTGATTGTCCAGATATATGTAGATGATATAATCTTTGGATCCACTAATGATTCTATGTGTGAGTGGTTTTCTAAGTGTATGAGCAGTGAATTTGACATGAGCATGATGGGTGAGCTCAATTATTTCTTGGGGCTCCAAATTAAACAATCTAAAGATGGAATTTATGTGCATCAATCAAAATATGTCAAGAATTTGCTGACCAGATTTGGTTTTGACAATGTCAAGCCGAAATCTACTCCAATGAATCAAAATAGCAAGCTGACATTGGATGAAAAAGGTAAAGATGTTGATATCAAGAAGTATAGAGGTATGATTGGTAGTCTTTTATATCTTACTGCTTCTCGGCCAGATATTATGTATAGTGTATGTGTTTGTGCTCGTTTTCAAGCTAAACCTAAGGAATCACACTTAAATGCAGTTAAAAGAATATTTCGATATTTAAGTGGGACTATTAATCTTGGGTTATTTTATCCTATTACAAGCACATTTGATCTTGTGGGGTATAGTGATGCTGACTATGCAGGTTGTCAAACTGATAGAAAGAGTACAAGTGGTGTTTGTACATATTTAGGACAAAGTCTCGTATCTTGGCAAAGTAAGAAACAAACTTCAGTTGCATTATCCACAGCAGAAGGTGAGTATTTGGCAGCTGGTAGCTGTTGCTCTCAAATTTTATGGATGATTCAGACTCTACGAGATTTTGGAATCAAGTGTGGCAAAGTTTCAATCTATTGTGACAACACTAGCACCATCAACATATCAAAGAATCCAGTTAATCACTCAAGAACAAAGCATATTGATGTTCGTCATCATTTCTTGAGAGATAATGCTGCCAAAGGTAAGATTGAATTAGTTTTTGTACCTACTGAATATCAATTGGCAGATATCTTTACAAAACCCCTTGGCGAAGCAAGATTTTCTACCATTCGAAGGGAACTTGGCATGTGCAGTGTATAATGGCAAGCTATCTTTGGAAATTTGGTAATGTTAGCTTACTATCATTTTTCATGTTAGCTTACTATGATTGGTTATTTAAATGACATTTTTTTGTGTTATGTAATTTTTTTTAATTATGATATGTCATTATCTGTTTATTGTCGTTACTTGTTTGTGTGTTTTGATGCTTTATCTTATAATTCTGATCAGCCCTCAACCTGAATCTTTTTTATGCTTTAAGGGGGAGAAATTTAGGAGACTTATTTTATGATGCTTAAGTTAATTTCAGACTTATTTTATGATGCTTAAGTTAATTTCTGTTGACTAGTTTGCTTATGTTTAATCTGTGGTTTGCTACTTGGTTTATGATGCTACTTGGTTTATGTTGGCTGTTATTTAAGACTTAATTGTCTTTTAGTTTTTAAGAATTGATGTAATGATATAATGCTGCTATGTTGGTTATTTTGGATATGCATGTGTGTCATTTATATTTTAATTGCAGTAACAGGTTATACAATTTTGAGATATGCATAGATTTAGGGGGAGTTTTTATAATTCTCCTAAATGTGTGTAATCATCAAAAAGGGGGAGATTGTAACTCCTTAGTTTTGATGATCACAACACAGCAAACCATCATGTTGTTATTTGAGAATGTTTGCAGGATATAACAGCTTAATGTCATTGCTGTTTAAGTATCATGACAGCAAGCTATCATAAGACAGTAATCTATTTCAGCAAGCTATGATCAACAGTGTCAGAATAACAGCAAGCCAAGATGTACAGTCCAGATTCAACAAGGAAGTCGAATTTCATGGAGATTTTATAGGATCTTCATATATATCAGTTGTAAGGACTTCTCTAATAAATATACGTGCATTATATATATAGAGCTCAATTATAAATCATTTTTAATCATTCAAATTGATTTCCTAAAGAATAGGAGTTTGTTTTTCTTTCAAACTTTATCTTCTATCTACTGATTAAAACGTTTTATACTCTACAAAATAGAAGAGATATTTTCTGTACGTTGAACATCTTTCTTTCTCTTCTATCTAACGTACACATGAACGTTGGAAACCATCCTAATGATCTTAAACGGTAGAATTGGATTCTAGCCGTTGTAAGTTGTTGAGAAGGTTTCAAATGTTAATGTGTGGTTATATAAGAGGTTTTCTTGCAGTTTTATGGGGACGAATTTGCAAGCAAGAACACATACAACTCCTGATCTTTATTGATTTCAAAATACTCTCGAGCTCTAAATATATACACGTGTTTCATCTTAGAGAGAGTTTATAGTTTGAGTTGTAAACTTTATCACTGATTTGTATTGTTCAATTGTATTGATTAGTTGCTGGATAAGTTGACTAGGGAAACAAGGGTTTAGTGGTACTTGCTAGAGGAGTTTGTACTACGGGGTAGTATAGTACTTAGAGAGCAGGTTCTTAAACAGGGTTTCAGCAAGCCATTATCAGCAGCTGGGATAAAGGGAGATATATTGTTGTATCTTGTAGTTGTAACCTTCATTGATCAATAATATATTCTCTTACCAAGTTGGTAAGGGACCAGGACGTAGACCATAGGGGCTTAGGGGTCGAACCTGGCTAAAATTCTTGTGTGTTCTATTTACTTTCCTGCACATTATTTTCTGCATTGCATTTAGTCATCTCAGCTTACTATCATTGTCAGATTATAGTTCAGTTGGTAAAATCTCAGTAAGCTATTATCGGGTAAAATTTAAAAGTAATCATAGTTAGCCATAATCACCTATTCACCCCCCTCTAGGTGTAATTTCGGGTGTTGGTTACAAATTTGGATGCAAGTATTTATTTTTATTATTATAATTTTTATATTAGTTTTTCTAAAATTTAATGACTTTTATAGACAGCAATCAAAAAATTACTGAAGAAAAGAATATTTTCCATTCTTTTTCTTTCCTTTATAATTTTTTAACCATAAAACTAAAATTTATAAATTTGTTGCTAATTTTTTTTTTGACTATACATACTTATACATACCTATTTTACTTCATTCCGTTGAACACGTGAAACATGGTTCTGGACTTCACTCAGAAACTGCAAATGTTTAATTAATCAGACATAGTCCAATACACTCTCTCAATTGCTTAGGTTAACTAATTCTCAATTATTGCTTATAATTTTTTTGTCAAAACTTATACATTTAAAATATATTTATATAAACAAAAATAATTTTAGAAAAGTAAGGTTTATATCCTTGGTTAAAATATTACAAGTCCAGTTATTTGAAGTAAGATCGATTGTGATTTGTAGTGTGCCAATTAAGAAGTATAGTTCAATACAGAGGCCTATCTAAATTTCATGTTCCCCAAATGCTATATAGTTTAATATATTTTGAATTTAAATTCATAATTTTTTTTATTATTTTGATTTCAACAAGTGCACACATACATCCCACTTTAGTAATGTAATATATATTTATTTTTTTAATAATAGCTTAATTATTATTATATGTTGTATGAAAATTGAAAATCTATATTAACCTTATTATTCACTGTTTAAGTTTAGGTAATATTGTAGTGTTACCCTTTTGATCACAGCCTTATTTTTTTGCTGTTTTGAATTAACTTTTTTATAAATTTCTTGAAAAATATGTATATATTTTTTCAATAATAAAAATTAGATTTGTTTCCTTAAACTTGGCATGGCGCATGTTTATTTTTATTTAATGAATTGAGTATTTTTTTGGAAAATATTGAACAAATCTTATGAAACCAAAAAGGCAACTTTGCAATTAAATGTATGATTAATAATCTTAAATATCATCATTATGCCATATTAAAATACATGTTGCAACTTAAAATGATAATAAAATTAAAATATAATAACATGATCTCAAAATTTGTGTATATCACTGGTAAAATATAGGCGGATGGCATTAAATTAAAGGAAGTAAATGCAGCTTTAATCTCGAATGTGACTATTACGCACGGCCACTATTTAAGCTCAGATAGTCATTCTAATTTTTGCATGCAGGTTGTGAGCTCTGATTAGAGATGGTCATTTGTGCAGTCTGGGCTGTTTGGACCAGGCCCATCACGAGTTGGGTATTCGAACTATAAACACTGAATCGGCACGTAGGAGTTCTGGCTCGGGGAACCAAATGATAGTGGCTCGTAACCGGCATAGTGACTCGTGAGCTTGTGAGCTAAACGGGTTCGTACATATGAAGTGAACCAGACAAACACATAGTACATCAACAAAAGTAATTAACTAATTAGTAATTATTGTAGCACTGTCATAATAGTCCTAGCATTGTTTTCGATTATTTATTTTAGTATTTATTTATTTCAATTTCGATTAATGTGACAGTTATAATTAATTTAAGTAATTTATTTCATAATTTTTTGATTAAATTTATTTATTTTATTACATGGGATAGAGGTGATACTATTGTGGTGGCCACTCCCCACAACCTGTAATATACAGTAAATAAATAATTGTATAATTACCTTTACCAAACAAAGACCAAAGTTAGTGAACTTGAATCAAAGACTCCGAGCGGGTCGTGCGGTTCTTGCGGGCTCATGCGGGCTGGTTGGGTTCTGAGTTTTCAATTCCTTATTCGTATTAGATACTTTAGTTTTAACGAGTTATGTGCTTTTGAACCGGACTGGTTCAGTTCAGATAAAACTGGGCTTCCGTAGGAACCGATTCCAAGCGTGCAGTTCGAACACTCACAAAGGGGCCTAATTACAACTAATTGCATTATATTTCATGTATTTTATGATGAACTTTTGTTATATATTTGATTTGATGTATTTTGTTATGAAGTTTAGTGTGTTAATCTAATAATGTAACATTGCCCGCTTTACATATATATATATATACTAGCATACAACCCATGCGATTCACGGATGGCACAATTTTTTTCTAATATTATATAAATTTATTTTTGAATTGAATTCTTAAATTTGTTCATTTGTTCATTTTAAATGATATGACTTCATGATAATTATACCAGTACACGTATATGTTCATAATTCTTTTAAAACAGTTAAACTTATTTAAAGTAATAGCCTCGGTACAGGAAAATAATTATAACGAGTTTTTATTTTATTGAGAGTAAAAATACAATATCTCCATTATGTCGTGACCTTTAAAAAATTATAATTTTAACGAGGTTATTACTTAATCAATTAACTATAAGAGCTGTTTGAAAAAGATAATATTAATGATTGAACGATATAGTTTTTGTTTTTAAAAGGATATAATAATATTTTAGTTAAAGTTATTTTTTATTTCGGATCAATAAAATATGTATTATACTTGGTCGGATATTAATTTAAATTATCTGGGATCAATGGTTTACATTATTATTTTTAACCTAGAGGTCCACTACTCTGACCAAATTCAACTAATTATTTTTAGTTTAATTTAAATTCTTTTAAATCCGGATCAATAAGATAACTTTGTCATAACCCAAATAATTAGTATATATATGCTTTGTTTTAATTGTTCGATTTATATTTTAATTTTAATTTTAATTTTGTATTAGTTTGGATCAATTGTAGAATATATTTTATCTAGGATGAATAATATGTATTATTTTATTTATCCTAGTTCAATAATATTTTTTTATTTGTATCATTAATATTTATTATCCTGAGGCACATCTATCCATCAAATCCAACCAATTATATTTAGTTTGCTTAAATTTATTTTAGCCCGAAATATCAATTAAATAATATATAACTCAATATGAATTAGAATTTAAATTGGTAGAAAAATTTGATTTTAATATCAATTATAATGATTTAGAGTTCCATATTAAATAGAATTTAAATTGATATAGTAAGTTGACTTAAATATAATTAGAATTAGAATTGACTAACCGACCAATTAAAATTAGAATAGTTAAGTAAGCGCAGTTAAATAATTTTAGCAAGTACCGACCGAACGACTATCAAACTTTTAATATTTTGTCTATTATAATATAACTAATTTATAACCCGTGCGATGCACAGTTGATTTAAATAATTGTTATATATTATATTTTTTAATTAGAATATTTAAAAATTGTCGTTATAGGTCATGTGTTTTAATTAAAATATTTTAATTTAAAATTATTTAGGTTGTCGTTGCGATTTAAACTTTAAACTACATATAAATTAATTTTTAGTATTAGATTTTAAGGTTATTATCAATTCTATTTAAAATCTTGATTTAAAATCAGACTACTAACGGAACTTTTAATGTTTCGTTTTTATTATATTAGTGTAAATAAGTTTGTAAACTAATTAAAACTCTAATATATTTATGTTACAAAAATACGTTTATGTTTATTTTAGGCTAAATATTAAAACTAATTACTAAAACTGGTTTTAAAAAAACTAAGTACTTAAACTCGAAGACGGTTTTCACTATAAAACACATTAACAAAACTATTCCGTCTTGTTTTCCAGTCATAAGAGTTTCAGGGGAGATGGCCGAAAGTTTACCATCTTTGGGTTGGTTTGATATTGGCTGCAATATTTGTTGTCAACGCAAGGCCTTGTAATTTATAAAACTATCTTCTAATTTTCAAACTCGTCCATCACATATTTATAATTCTAATTTTATAAAAACATTTTCATGAAAATATCTATCTATACTATATCTATACTATATTATAATAAACGAAACACTAAAAATTTTGGTCAGTACTTGCTGAAATTACTTAATTATTCTAATTCTAATTATTGGATGAATCAATTATAATTGATATTGAACTGAACTTCCTCTATTATTTTATCAATTTCAGTTCTATTTTATATTGAACTCTATATCATTATAATTTATATTAAATTCAACTTTTTCTACCAATTTAAATTTTAATTCATATCCAATTTCTATATTATTCTAATTTGTTACTTCAAGCTAAATTAAATTTAAGCAAACTAAAATTCGACCAACAAAAACAAAACATTTATTCTAATTATTCAATCTAAATCAAAATTATCTAACTGATCCATATTTTAAAAAAAAAATTAAACTAAAAATAATTAGTTTTATTTGGTCGGTGTATTGGGCATCGGGCTAAAAAAGTATAATGTAAACCATTTATCCGGGATAAATCAAATTGATATTAAACTAAGTATAATTTGTATACTATTGATTTGAACTAAAAAGTCAATTTTTTATTAAAACGTAAATATTATTTTTTAAAAATACACATAGAATTATCGATAAAATTATATTTTTCGATCGATAATATTATTTTTTTCAAATATCTTTTATAGAGTTATAGTTAATCGATTAAGCCATGCTAAAATAATTTTTTTTAAGGTCTCAACATAATGGAGACATCATATTTTTACTCTCAATATAATAATAATTTTTAATAATAATATTTCCTCCTACCAATACAATGCTATCACTTTAAATAAGTTTAAATGTTTTAAAAAGTTATGAACATATGCGTCTACTAATATAATTATCATGAAATCATATCATTTAATATTTTAAAGAAAAAAAAATTATAATTGAAAATATTAAACTAAGTATAATTCGTATCCTGAACTAAAAAATCAAATTTTTATTAAAACATAAATATTATTTTTTAAAAATACACATATAATTATCGATAAAATTATATCTTTCAATCGATATATTATCTTTTTCAAATATCTTTTATAGAGTTATAGTTAATCGATTAAGTCATGCTAAAATTATATTTTTTAAGGTCCCAACAAAATGGAGATATCATATTTTTACGCTCAATATAATAATAATTTTGTTATAATAATATTTTCCCAAATAAGTTTAAATGTTTAAATAAGTTATGAACATATACGTCTACAAATATAACTATAATGAAATCATATCATTTAAAATTTTAATTGAAATAATTTTATAATTGCAAATATTAAACTAAATATAATTCGTATCCTATTGATGTGAACAAAAAATCAATTTTTTATTTAAAAACATAAATATTAATTTAAAAAATACATAGAATTATCGATAAAATTATATCTTTCAATCGATAATATTTTCTTTTTCAAATATTTTTTATAGATTTATAGTTAATCGATTAAGCCATGTTAAAATAATATTTTTTAAGGTCCCAGCATAATGGAGACATCATATTTTTACTCTTAATAAATTAATGATTTTGTTATAATAATATTTTCCCCTACCAATACAATGTTATCACTTTAAATAAGTTTAAATGTTCTAAAAAGTTATGAACATATACGTCTACTAATATAATTATCATGAAATAATATCATTTAAAGTTTTAAATTAAAAAAATTTATAATTGAATTCAAAATAAAAAAATTATATAGTATTAGAAAAAATCCGGACGATCCATGTATCGCACTTTTAAGCTAGTATAAGTAATGGTAATTATTTAAAATAAGTATGTGCAAAATAATAGCAAATAAATGGTAGATATAATTTCATTTTAGTTGGTCTAATTTATATTTTGATTTTGATTTGATTTTTGTTTAAATCAACTCACTAATATTTTGGAAATTTACCAAAATTATTATTTCTTTTGTAAAATTATTTACGATTTTTACAATTTTCTGAATAAATTTGAAAAAAATACTAATCTATTTTGAAAAAATTTACAAAATACGATTTTGCATAATCGGTTGCAAAGTTGTAGAATATATTTCCTATTCTTAAAAGAAATTAGTTGTAAACACGATTGTAAAGTTACAAAAACATTGTTTTGCAAATATTTTTAGGAAATGATAGTATTTTTTTCAAAAAGTTTTTAATATTGGGTATTTATGAACAAACCCTTTTTTGTAAGCATGAATGATATATATTATATTGATTTAGGTCGGTTTAATAGTATAATTTTTTTAGTCGAATTAATATTATTTATTATTTTTGTCCTAACACTACACACATTTTACCTAGAAAATTCAACTAATTATATTTTCCCCCCTTTAAATTTAGTATTAACGTGAATATATATTTTTGGCCAGCATGAAAAGTATAGATTATTTAAAAAAAATTAGGAAATTATGTCCAAAAACAATTATTGTATAAGTGAAGTATAGTAGAAGTTTATTCCGATAAGAATTTGTTTAATATTATATTATTTAGTCTATTGAGATATTAATTTTTTAATATTATATTATTTAATTAGGACAACTAAGTAAATCTAGTAATTACCTAGTAATTGTAATTAAGTAATTTTAGTAAGTACTGACGAAACCAATACTAAACTGTAGATTATTTAAAAGATTTTAAGACATTGTGTTCAAAATAATTATTGTATAAGTGATGAAGCAGAAGTTTATTCCGACATGAATTTATTTAATACTATATTATTTAGTCTACTTGGATATGAATTTGTTACATGAATTTGTTTAATATTATATTATTTAGTATATTCCAATATAAATTTGTTTAATATTTATTCTTTAATAATGACAATTAAGTAAATATATTTACCTAGTGAAGGTAATTTAGTAATTTTACTAAGTACCAACTAACCGATGATCAAAATTTTAAAATTTCGTCTTTTAGATTATTTTTAATATTAGATAATTTTTGAAAAGTTTATTTTAAATTAAAAATTCCCAGATATAAATTGTGTTCATATCTAATTAGCCCAGATTAAAATATGTATTATTTTGATTGGTGTGTTTAATTATTTTTTGATTTTAATCTTATTTTATCTTAGATTAATTATATAAATTTTGTTTAATCAGAATTAATATAATATATTATTTTCTAGTATGATACCATTATATAAACTAACAAATTATTTCTCGTCTCGTTTTAATAAAGTAGTATGCTTTTATAAACACTCATAAAACTTGAAATACATAAGTCCCTTATATGAACCAAATTCGAAAAATTAAATTTTGTTTCTTTTTAATTTAATTTTAATTGAGTTTGAATATTATTTTATTTTAATCTAGTTAAATAGTACATATTATTTTATCTTTAATCCGATGTTATTATATCGACCTATGGATTATCTTTTGACCTCAGATTTGTTTTATCCCAGTTTAATAGTATAATATTTTTATCCACGCCTACATTTTTTATTATTTTATTTTAGCTTGATGTCGCAAATACAACTAATTATTATTATTATTATTATTGTTGTTGTTGTTATTATTATTATTATTATTTGTATTTTAGATCAATAATATATATTTTTTAATAATTTATACTATTTTCTTTTATTTGAAATGATTATACATATCGAAGATTTATCTTTTGATTTTAATTTTGTTTAAATCGGTACAATAATTTATTTATTTGGCGCCAGATCATTAATTATATAGTGAATATTAGTTTATTATTGAGAGTATTTTATGTTAAATATAATTATAAATTTAAAGTATTACTAAAATACAGGTGATCCATATTCACTACCAACAAAATTTTCAACGGATCATTTTTAATAATTTAAAATTCTAATATTTTTATTTTTTTTATTTTAGTCGATAATAATAATACTTTTTTAAAATCCGAATTAATAAGGTTTATAGATTACAATTTTATTTTAGTTGCGCGATTAGATTTAGCAACCGGTAACAAAATAAGGAATCATGTGATATATTAATTAAAGAACTTTAATTTGTGATTTAGAAAATATATGGGTACAATACACTTTTAAGCGAAGTGATTAGTTATTTCATAGGCTGATTGTTAATTTTAATTATTAATTTTAAGGGTAATTTGGTAAATTAAACGAGTATTAAAAAAGAAATACCTTTCCAAAAATTTTAATATTTTGTATTTTGTATAATAGTACAGATAGATAGATATATAGATATGTCTAATTTGTTTTGAATTTTATTTTAGTACACGGTGATTATTATTTAATTTTGGTTGGGATGAGCAGTATATTATTTTTTAACATATTTAATAATATAATATCGTAATTTGTTGGCTCGAATAAATAGGATATTATTAGATAGATATCATAATAAAATATTAAATAATATTTTATAAATGATAATATTATATTTATTTACCGCATAAGAAGTTGCAGTGGATAAGGATTCAGGCAATTATTTGACTCTTATCAAACAATCCGAGAAGCGGTTTCTAGTCCTCCAAACCGGAGCTATAAAACTTTTATATGCAAAATTATGGGTAAAGATTGTATCACAATTATAAAATTATAATTTTTTGATAGTTATTTGGGAGATAACTAGTGAGATAGGGAACATAGGGAGGCAGCGAGGCGAGGAAAGATGTGTTTTATTTGATGAGGAAAAAATTAAGAAAATAGTTACATAAATTTAAATCTAATTTTATAAAATTAATTTTTAAAAATATATAAATAAGGGTAATTCGGTAATTTTAGCGTGTACTAAAAAATACGTATCTATCAAAACTTTTAATGTTTCGTCTAGTAATATATATATATATATATATATATTAGCTTAAAACCGTGTGATGCACAGATCGCACATATATTTTTTAATATTATATAATTTTTAAAAAAAATTTGAATTCAATTCTTAATTTTGTTAATTTAAAACTATAAATGATATGATTTCATAATAATTATATTAGTAGACGAATATTTTCATAACTTTTTTGAACATTTAAACTTATTTAAAGTGATAGCATTCATAAGGGGGGAATGTTATTATAACGAAATTATTTTTTATTGAAGGTAAAAATATAATGTCTCCATGTTAAGACCTTAAAAAATATTATTTTAGCATGGTGATTACTTAATCGATTAACTATAATTCTATAAAAGATATTTGAAAAAGACAATATTACTGATTGAACGATATAGTTTTATTGATAATTATATGTGTATTTAAAAAAAAACATATTTATGTTTTAATTAATATCTGATTTTTTTAGTTTGCAACAATAGGATACGAATTATACTTAGTCTACTATTAATTTGATTTATCGGATCAGTGGTTTACATTATTTTATTTTCGCCCGATCGCCAATATACCGACCAAATCAAACTAATTATTTTTAGTCTAATTTTAATTTATTTTAAAGTCTGGATCATTAACATAATTTTGTTTTAGACTGAATAATTAGTTTATATGATTTTATTTTTGTTGGACGAATTATATTTTTATTTTAGTTTTGTATTAGTCTGAATCAATTATATAACGTATTTTTTTATCCTGGATAAATAAAATATATTATTTGTATATGCAAGTTCATTTGTATAATTTTTTTAGGAGGATGGATAATATTATTATTTTATTTTAGCTCGATTCACATTATATATCAACTGAATATTAATAATTATATTTAGTATGCTTAAATTTAATCTAGCCCGAAGTAATAACTTAGAATAATATAAAACTTGATATGAATTAAAATTTAAATTGGTAGAAGAAGTTTAATTTAATATAAATTATAATAATACAAATTTCGATATAAATTAGAATTGAAATTGATAAAACTATAGAGGAAGTTGATTTCAATATCAATTAAAATTAGAATTGATCGACCTAGAATGTGAATAATTAAGTAAGAGTAATTAAATAATTTCAGAAAGTAAACCAACTAATATTATAATATAGTATAGATATGCTAATGTAAAATTTGTGATTATTCAGATAATGGCTGGTCGTTCGGACATGGATGAGATATTGGCCTCTGATAATAAGTCTGAAAGTATTATTTTTTTTTTTTTTTTTGACGAAAACAATAGTATATATTACTCAAGCTTATCAGCCATCAAAATGGACTGCAAATCAATAGGAACAGACCTCCTATCGAAAACTAGACCTGGAAAAGAACGTGACTCCCTCGCTAAATAGTGAGCGGCCATGTTAGCAGATCGTCTAATAAATAACAACTCAATGTTTAAATTAAGGAGCATTCTACGACACTGCATAATGATACTGCCAAACTGAGAGCTCATGGTAACATTACTTCTCAACGCCTGCACCACAGTCAAGCAGTCTGACTCAATAACAAAGATTGGTATTATCAACAAGCTGGCCACTTTTATGCCGAGTCCAAGAAGAATTGGCACCTGCAAAAGGCATTAGAGTTTAGAAATGAAACTCTATGGAATCTATGCAAGGAAGAGCAAGGTAAAATCGCTCAATTAAAAGAAGAGCTTCAATATAATGAAGGATTGAAGGTGCGGTAGAAGAGCTCAAAGAACATAAGATTCATGTCGATAAAGATAGGACCCGTGAACTACTCATGTTGCAATGGCATTTTAACGGAAACGAGACTTAGTTCAAAGATGGTCACAAATTACTTGATGAGTTGATTGAAGACCCCCCCACTTTAATCTTTCATATGCACTGGGGTGAAATCAATAAAGTCAAAGGAATCTGCTGAGGCCGTTGATTCCAATTTCTTTCTCACTTTGAGTTAGACCTTCAATTTTATTTCCCTTTCTTTGAAAAATTTATTATTGTCCATTTTATCTAATAACAAACATTCTGTTTGGGTTTCATAAAAAATATTAAATTAACTTTTTATCCCTGATTAATGTAAAATTTTCATTCTTATTTTTTATAATATAATTTGGATGACATTAAAACTTAACTTATTGTGAGACTTATAATTTATAATGCTAGATTTTTTTATTCATAGCATAATTTTTAGCTTTCCCAGTACAAGGATGTGTGTTTTGCAATAAATTACAAAGATAGTTGAACTTGCATGTACAAAAACAAAGAAATCCATACACTGGAATGAAAAGAGTTGGGAAATCAATTTAAATAATAATTCACAGGTGACTGAAAATAATAATTATTAAACAAACAGTCCCTTCAAAATATACAAGACCAAATATTATGGCTAGCTAATCCAATTTAACTTTTGAATTTATAACAATAATTTATAAAATAATAGATAGATTTTAATTGAAGTTTAAATTGATATATTATAATAGCAGGGGAGTGGATCGGAAAACCCTCAATACCTTCCAAATTTTTTCTTGAATTCTTATTTTTTGACTTTTTTATTTAAAAAATATTTCTTGCATTTAATAATAGTATCTAATAGTCATTAATTACACTTATTAATTATGTATTAAGTGTTGTGCAAGACATGCCTGTATTATAACAAAACTAAGTCATATTCACAACCCTAAGATTTATTTGCTTGATAATCTATATTTGCGTTTTTTGTAATATTCCTTGAGTCTGTAAAAATGATCATTAGGTTAGATTGGGGGATTTTACTATGAACAGTGTCAAGTTAAAAAATAAACTCCGGAAGAAGATCATGTCTTGATCATGCATCAGAAAAAGTGTAGAAACTTGGAGTTGAATAATGTTGTTCTAGGAAAAATATTCCAAGTCAAGATATCGACAAGTCGCCGATCAAGGTATATCGAGAAGTCATTCGAGAAGTCCAAAATAGCCTGTCGAGGAGTCACATGAGTTGTCGAGAAGTCACTTCAAGTAAAGATTCAAGATATTGACAAGTCAAATGAAGATATAGAGAACTGGAAATATCGACAAGTCAACAACTTATGTAGAGAACTCAGAGACATCGACAAGTCAAAGATACAAGTCGAGAACTTAGAGATATCAACAAGTCAAAGATAAAGTCGAGAACTCAGAGATACCGACAAGTCAAATATACAAATCGAGAACTCAGAGATATCGATAAGCCAAATATATATGTCGAGAACTTAGAGATATCGATAAGCCAAATACACATGTCGAGAACTCAGAGATATCGACAAGCCAATTACACTTATCGAGAACTCAAGATATTGATAAGTCATTTTACTTATCGATATGTCACTTCTCTACAAGAACAAACAGAGATCTCGATATGTCTTCTCAAACTCAGATTACAGAAAAGTTCAAGATTCAAGATTATCAGTCAACAAACGACCTATTCACTAGATTGAAAAGTGTGCAAAGTAACGGGAAGAATACAAGATGAAGGGCCAAGATTAACTGGACAAAGAGGGGTCACAGACCTGCAAGATAATGCACAGATTTGCTAAGCTAGAAATGGAAATAGAAAAAGGTTGCTTTCGAAAGTAGTTTAGTATATTTTAGTGCAAGTCTTATAAACCCGTGATGCTAGTCTATAAAGCATGCATGGGTCATTTGTTTAGTTATAACAAAACAGATCTACATTTTCTTGTATTCTCTCAAGGAAGAAACTGAGTTCTTTATTTTCAAGAACCTAGAATTTGTAGCAAGAAAATCTTAATTAATAAAATTAAGTGAGTTTTTGATATTATGTGTTTGTGTTCTTTACATACTTCAATATTACTACAAGTTGCTAACTGCTTTGTTCACCATAATCCATCAAAGTTTAAAAAGCCAAAATAATCCAATAAACACATTCACCCCCCCACCCTTTGTGTTACATTCTAAGCATTCAATATCTACCAAGTGGTATTAGAGTAAAATCTGAAAGAAAACAGATAAAGGTCTTGGAAGTATGAGTGCTCAGAAGTTAAGTAGTATCAAGATACTAGCCTTTGACAGAATCAACTACACTATTTGGAAAAAGAATATGATGTTATTTATCACAATGGCAAATCCCATGTACATTCAAATTATGAAGAACAGACCTTTCATTTAGAACAGAAAATATCAGCTAAAAGAGAAGGAAGAGACTTGAGCAGACTGACACTAAAAGTCCTGTATGGGATTCTAAAAACTTATGAGCTACAGATGATTCAAAGAAAATCTCTGAGAACTGGCCAAGAGAACATTGTTGATGGAACTACTGCCTTATTTGCAAGTGAAAACAAGTCATCCGAGGATGAACTTAAAGCTCAGAATCCAACTGTTCAAAGAAATGAGCGAAAGAATAAGGAACCATTGAGACAAGTTATAGTGGAACTTGAAGAAGATGAATACTACACCTTGGATGAACTGGATGAGTTTGATCAATCCACGGCTTATCTTGCAAGGAAATTCTATAACATGAAAGTGAGGAAGCCAAAGTTTTTCAAGAACAAGGGACATTCATCTAACAAGGACAACATTTGGAAATGAAAGACACAATACAACTCAGGTGGCAAGAGTGGCAACAAAACTGGATCCGTTAACAGATCAAAGATAAGGTGCTTTAACTGTGATGAGTTGGGCCACTTTAAAACTAAGTTTAGTAAGCCAAAGAAGGTAAAAAAGGATAAATCATACTTGGAACTGGAAGCAGAGTATAAGGTACTTCTAAAAAGGCAAAAGGGAAAATCTTATATTGCAGAGGGCAAGAGTTGGGATGACACTGATAAAGATGATGATAATGAAAACTTTATAAATTATGCACTTATGGCTATTGAGCAAGGAGAATCATCCATTTCAAAATCAGAGGTAGCAACTCTAACCACAACTGATTTAAATACCAGCCAATATAAAGAAACTGTTGAGAAGATGATTGTTGAGATGTTCCACATCCACACTAGCATGATGGCAGCTATTGAGGAAGTGAGTAGGCTGTCAAGGATAAATGAGAAGCTTGAAACTGAGAAGCAAGAATTGGAGTTGCATTTTGTTGAGCTTGAAACAGTCAAGGAAGATAATGAATAACTAAAGAACAAGCTCAAGTGTGCAAGTGAAATTGAGACATTGTTCAGGGAAAATATGGGAAAGAATGAAGTGAAGTTGAAGTCTTTTAAGAATGCATCTCAACTGGTTGGTCAATACCATGAGAAAAAATAAGCCATGTGTTAATATAACTATTGGCTTGGACTATGAGACATTGAACTCCAACAAGAAAGGTGAATCAGCAAAAGGAAAAGAAACAGTGAACAATGATGTTCCTGTAATATTGAAGAAAGTCAATGCACCTGTGTTCAAGATTTGTGAGATTGACTTCGGTGAAGAGGAGTTGATCATTAAGAAAGAAATTGCTGATGAAGATAAGGAGAAAGAAAATGAAGAAACCACTCCTACTGCTGAAAATGCAAAAAAATCCATACTCAGTCAAGATGCAAAGACACCAACCAATGAAACAAAGACTGAGAATGCTAGTAAGAAGAAGAAGAACAAAAATGAGAAGATAGGTGTGAACAAGAGCAACAATTATGCCTATGTTGTAGATGCTCCAAGAAAGAAGTGTAAAAAATATGGTTCACCCAACCATCTAACTCACCTTTGTAAAAAGAATGTTACTGAGCCAAGAACTGGAGCATGCAAATGTGAGAAGGCTATAGCTGAAGATCCCTACTCCTTTTTTGACAAGTTTGATTGCATTCCATGCAATATGAAGGTTATGACAAGTTTTCAAAAACTAAGGAAGGATCTCAAGGAAGCCAACCTTGGTTCTGAGATTAAAAAGAAAAATGATGATCAAACTATGAACACTTTTCTTTCTGAAAAATCAAAACCTACTTCTGCAACTTCAATCAAAATAAGGAAAGTACCCAACACTGCTTGGGTAGCTAAACACACTTAATCCTCATTGTGTGTAGGAAAAAAGGAAGAGGGTCATATAGATCATAGATAGTTAATGCTCTAGACATATGCCATGTGATAATGCCCTGCTATCACAATTTGAGGAGAAGGCTGGCCCATTGGCGACTTTTGGAGACAACAACAATGGCTTCATAATGGGATATGGCAAGTTAGTTTTAGGAAATGTTGTCATTGAATATGTAGCATTGGTAGTTGGTCTTGAGGTCAATCTTCTAAGTGTCATCCAGTTTAGGATTCAAGGTGGATTTTGAAAAAGAAGACTGCTCAATTATCAGCAGAAAGACTGGTGAAGTTGCTCTAAAAAGGAGAAAAAAAAAGAAAACTTATTTATTGCAGATTTGAATTCAGCAAGCAAGGATGAAATCAGTTACTTCTACACCAAGGCATCTATTGAGCAAAGCAAGATGTGGCACAAGAAACTCTCTCGCCTGAACTACAAAGCAATTAACACCTTGGTTTAAAAAGAGTTAGTGAGAGATATGCCAAACCTAGAATTTGATCAAGATGAAGTCTGTGAAGCTTGTCAAAAGGGAAAGATGAAAAGATCATGTCACAAAAGTAAAACTGTAAATTCCATTAGTGCACCATTGCAACTCATACACATGAATTTGTTTGGACCAATTAATATCATATCAATTTCTAGAAAGAAATATGTGCTAGTGATGGTGGTTGACTACTCAAGGTACACATAGGTAGATTTATACATGCAAAGGATGAAACTTTACACATCATTCTTGAACACATAAAGAAGGTTAAAAAGCAGACTGATGATCAAAATTGTGTGAAGAAATTGAGAAGTGATAATGGCATAGAATTTAGGAATGCAATAATGAGTGAATTCTGTAAAGACAAAGGCATTATTCAAGAATTTTCAGCTGCAAAAACACCTCAACAAAATGGGGTTGCTGAGAGAAGAATAGAAATTTAGTTGAAGCTGCTAGAATAATGTTGCAAGATGCCAATCTGCCAATAATTTTTTGGGAAGAAGTTGTGAACACTGCATGCCATACTCAAAATAGATATTTAATCAACAATGGGAAAATCACCTTACTCAATCCTATCAAGAAGAAAGCCTACTTTGAAGAATCTATATATGTTTGGAAGCAAATGCTTTGTGCTCAAGGACAACTCTGAATATGTGAGAAAATTTGACTCTAAAGTTTTTGAAGCAAATTTTCTGGAATATTTATTGGAGAGAACTTCCTACAGAGTTTATGTGCTTGATCAAAAGAAAATTTTGGAAAGCACATATATGATTTTTTATGATGACAAGTGTCCAGGCTTGGAATGCCTGAATGATGAAGAAGCTGAAGCTTTGAAATTTGAAAATATCAATACTGACAGTGATTCCGAGGATGATGTCGAGATCAACACAGAAAGAAGAATAGAGCAAGAAACAACTGATCAAGAAATCCATGAGAATGTAGATTCTAATCAAGAAGGAACCTCACCTGAATTTGACGCCACAAATTTAGGGGGAGAAGAAGATGGTGGTTCTGCAAGTCATGCCAATGATGATAACAATTCTAGTCAACAAGATCACACCAGGTAATGGGATAGAAGTTGTAACACCCCCACATCCGGGGTCGGGGATTTGGGTTGTCACGAGTTCTGTTTCCCTTAATAATACTTAACCTTAATAATCAACCAACTGCTGCGTACTGTAACCCCACAATATACACACACACCACAAGTTATAGTCTCAGAGATGAATACCAAAAATATCACAAGCCATTTTATTCCACAATTACAAACCATTTCACCTCAAAAGGGTTTCTAAATAATTTACATATTCTTTTCTATTATTACAATTCATAAATATACATAAGTCTGGCACAACAAAAATTGAAAGCCTAGCCTACTGGTAGCTCCTACCTCAGCTACAACGGCATCAACGCCTACAGGAAACTGCGGAACATTTCCTAACCGCTCACGAATTGGGAGCTTGATCCTATTCATCTTGTCTATCTGTTGTTGTGTGATGAAAGAAGAAAGCAAGGGTGAGCAACAAGCCCACCGAAATAATATGTATAATAATTAACAGTATATGAGCATTCTCATAATACTCATGAAAGTCTTCGTCAAAAAGAAATGAATCAAGTTTGTTATCTTAACGCGACCAAGTCGCAAAATATTCAGTATATATATACATATATACTTTTCACAATCTTTGAAATCCTCTGACATGTATAATATACACAGATTTCCAGTTTATAACTGTATAAAAATATCGTTGCAAGGTGATCTCATATATCTAACCTTGTTTCAACGTTTTTCTAGAAAATCTTTGACATGCACAAGATAATCATTTACTAGATATAAGTTTAAAAGATGAAGTTACAAGATACTCCAATATACTTATATCCTTTCCGAATACTACTTGAACTACCACCGTTCAAGGTATAAATAGTTTATCACATATATGAAGCTACAAGGCATAACTTGTATAGAATCAATCTTTGAAATATCATTCAAAAGAAATGAAGTTACGAGATACTTCATTTGATGGAAACATCATTTTGAAAACTCGACCCTGCCAACACTCAATAATCGCCCAGCCGTAGCCTTTCTATCAAAGTGCTCTGGGTAGTGTTACAGAAATATCCAACTGGATGATGAACTCATTACGGGAGTTTGCCGCTCCAGGAAGACCACTTACGATGATCAGTCGTCGTAGTGCAACCCCACCATTTTCTACATGTAGAGGAGAACCTGTCGGATTTACTTGTCAACCGAACACTGGACTCCTAAGTAATGGACCGTCTTAGCAGAACTTCCGGGCCATTTGGGCAAATAAATAAGGCTAGGCCGGCGCCACTCGACCACTTACGCCACTCCTAGTTCAGATGAAATCCATGACTCTGAAACGTAAAGCTCGTCCCCCCTTTCCCCAAGTAGAAACTTGTTGATACGGCTCCACCAAGAAGTCGTATCTAGTTGGAAAGGAAAACTCACCGATATTTCCCAGGCGATGCCTGTTAATGGATTAACTTGTTCCAAGAATTTTACTTCCCGAGTGTTGGGTAAGTAATCAAAAACTCTTTTATCAAAATAGCAACCTTGTTGCGAATATAAAATACACCACAGAGCCGGACCCCTCAGGTTTTGAGCGAGTATTTAAATCCCCTTTGAAAGGAAGATCTTAAATATAAAAATGAGTTTTGGGATCCGCTCTAACTTTTAAAATCATTTTGAAGACTCGAAAACATTTTTAAGAATGTTTGGAGTAATGCTGATTTAATGAAATAAATCAGTCCCGATATATTAGAAAATATCTGAATATTATTATTTAAATAATATTCCCATAAAGAATAATTTTTATATAAATAGCTTGAAGTAGAAGTTTTAAACTCATACTTGAAATGAATATTAAATAACCAAAGATATACTTATACGAAAGTACTATCTTTATTTGAATAATCGAAAATAAGTTTGATTATCGAAACATTATTCTTTAATAAAATAAAGAATATTAATTAGTAAATAATCGGAGTCATAAGTCCTCAAATGAATATTCAAATAATATTCAATAAGTAGAATAAGCAGAGTCATAAGTCCTCGAATGAATATTCAAATAATATTCATTAAATAGAATGAACAGAGTCATAAGTCCTCGAATGAATATTCAAATAATATTCATTAAATAGAATGAACATAGTCATAAGTCCTCGAATGAATATTCAAATAATATTCATTAAATAGAATGAACAGAGTCATAAGTCCTCGAATGAATATTCAAATAATATTCATTAAATAGAATGAACAGAGTCATAAGTCCTCGAATGAATATTCAAATTATATTCATTATTTAAAATAAAGTTATCGAATAACCTTATTCGATTAATAGTTTTGAAAACTATATCAATATATATAAATAAATATATATATATATATATATAATATACTCGGGAACATCGACTCCCGGTTTTAGAAAATGTTCCCATTTGGGTCCCCTATACTAAGGGTATACGCAACTACTGCTTATCTCTAGCATAGGTATTATGCAACTTATAAGCATTAGAATAAATAGATATATATCAAGATTATGAAACAGACATGCATATATACCATATCACATGCTCCAATATATCGCAAGATTTGCTAATTACAATCATGCACTTATCACAAGATAATGCATATACATATATTTACATCACAACAACAGTATAACGGGTAGAAAACTTGTCTGAGTGTTCGCGGATAGACTTAAGCTTAGAGTGGGTCTGATAACCTATGAACAACAACATAAGTCGAAATTAAACCCCGGTCGCTTAAGAAACTAGACTTTAACCAATTAGAGCCCTAACGTTCGCTTTCGCGCTTAACGATTCACTTAAGTCGCTCGAGTACCCTCGGCTCCACCATTTTTAATAAATTTACCATTAAGAATTTTAAAGCGATTCTTTCACGAGTACCCTATCAACTACCTAATCCACTTTACATAAATGTTTCGTGCTCCAATTAGTAATTTAAGGTCTTTAACCAATGTTGCAAAGTAAGGTGAGGGGTAATGGTTCGGTCGCGAAGCGCCGTTACTTAAAACGGTTGTTTCTCCTAAACCGTACATCGGATTCAAACGAACCACATATCAAAATGAAGCTCATAACATGAACTATCTAATCATGGCAATGGTCAAAATCTAACAGTGAGTTCTCGGTTCCTGATTGTTAAGAACAAAACAGTCTTAAAGTAAATCGGACATTACGACGGCTATGTTTACGCGATTACCAAATTTTATCCTACTCCAAATCATCCACAAATCAACCACAATTCATCCATACAACCAAACTCCATCTCTACAATACTACAACAGCCCCAACAACTCAATATTTACAAATTTATACTACTTCCCAATCATGAACTAAAAGCTTACTTAAGTTCTTTAACTAATCAACAAGATTTACAACTTTAAACACATCACAAAACCAACACATCTCTAAATACACAATAATCAAGCTTCTCATGAACCATTCCAAACACAAAAACACTAAATATATAAAAGTAGGGCTAGGGTATGAGATTATACCTTCCTTGGTGAGTAAAAGTAACTAAGGAGCTTGGAATCATCCTTGAAAGTCCTTACCAAAGCTTAATCTAAACAAAAACTCAAGAACAAAATTTCAAGTTCTTGAAAAACACTATTCACCAAGAACTTTGATGAATTGATTAGCTATGTTAAACATGGAATCTTGAGCTTAAACTTATGGCTCATCTAAGTTATGAATTATGGAAGCTAAAGAAACAAACCTCTTGAAATATGAAGGTGTGTAGCTTGATTTTTGAAAATTTTCCTTTGCTTTTCATGGAAAAGCCGAGAGCAATAGATGGGGGAAGAAGAGAAATGAGTTTGTTTTGGTTGCTTTTGATTTTGGTGTTTGTGAAATGAATACTTGGTGGAGATTGCTTTGATAAAGTGATGACATCACTTGGATGACCTCACCTCCAAGCCACATATCTTTCCCTTAAGGTTTGATGATGTCACCTTCTCTTTTAACCACTTGTTTTAGCTTTTCTTGGAAGCTTCCTTCCTAATCTACTTGTATGTGCTTGTCCCTTGGTCGTTTATTTGTTTTACGGTTCGCTTAACTCTGTTCTCTTTCGTTGTTTGAGGGATCACATCCGGGATCTTATTACTTGGGTTCCCCTAAATCTTTCTCAATATCTTATAATCCTTTATTGATCCTCTCTTATAATCCTTGAATTTAAATCCCTTTAATCATGTTACCTTATACTCAATTCTTTTGGTATCTGGTGGATTTTCAGGAAAAATCAAAGTGTTCGGATTTGGCTTCTGACGATCTTTACATACACTTATATACCACATAGAGTACTAATAATATCTCAGAAGATCAATAAAAGAACCCCTACATAGTGTGGTATGAAAAGTTTTCTTGTTCAGCATAATCGGCAAAATCACTATTCATAAGGGTTTCAAAAATTCCAAAAATTGGGGTTATTACAGTCTCCCCTCCTTAAAAGGATTCCGTCCCGGAATCAGATAGAAAATGAATAGGGATACTCTCTTAGCATTGCACTTTCTAACTCTCAAGTAATTTTCCCACATTGTGGTTCTACCATCAAACTCTGACTAGTTTGATAACCCTTCTCCTAAGCACTTGTTCCTTTTCAATCTATAACCCTTCCTGGTTGCTCCATATAGGTTACGTCTGGTTGCATGTCTATGCGCTCATATACCCCTATTTGTCTGGCATCCGAATTATACTTCCTTAATATTGATATGTGGAACACGTTATGAACTTGCTACATGTTCGGGGGTAGGGCTAGCTCATATGCTAACTTCCCAATACGTCTTAATATATCCAAGGGTCCAACAAATTGTAGACTTAGCTTTCCTTTCTTTCCAAACCTCATCAATCCTTTCCAAGGGATACCTTTAACATCACTAGGTCCCCTATTTCATAATACTCTTTGTCCTTTCGAGTCAAATCAGCATACCTCTTATGTCCATCTTGGGCTACTACCAGCCGTCCTCTGATTAGATCTACTATATTCCTGGTCCTTTGGACTACTGCTGGTCCGAGCATCTTGCGCTCTACAACTTCATCCTAACATAAGGGAGATCAACATTGTCTTCCCTCAAGGATCTCGTAAGGCAACATCTCGATAATGACATATGATCTATTGTCGTAAGAGAACTCAATCCGTGTTAAGTGATCATTCCAATTTTTTTCAAGTCTATCGCACAGACTCTCATCATAGCTTCTTGCGCTACAGGTTTTGCTTCTCAATACCCATTCTTTTATAATTCGTAGTCATTACTATCTTCCGTACATAATACTATACTGGTTACACTTTTGCTCGTTAACATTCTATAACCTTTTAATAATTGCTTCAACCTTAGTATCACGAACGCGTTAGATTCGGAATACCACCGCACTGATACTACTCCTTTCTAGCTGCTTCTATCTTTGAAAGCTTGATCCATCGTATAGAAGTAAAAGAATTTATTGAGAGATCACTATGATCATGAACACTTGTTATATCGCATAGTTAGTACAGAAGGTGGCCAGCCTTTAGTACTTGACAAGCAATTAAACAACATATGGTATCCTACTAGGCTTCTATCACACAGATAGATAGTCATTCGGAAATACCTCCCCTTCTGGAAAGGTTGTTCTTCTTAATTTACATCAAATAAAAAGAAGAGAAAAGAACGAACTGAAGAGAATTGTATATATGTAAAAAAAATATTGCCATAAAATATCTAGCTTAGAATCTACCTCTGAACTATAGAGGTTTGTCATAGGAAAACAAAACATATATGTATTTATATCAACGTCAAGTATTATAGCATCGTATTTCACATGACTAAATATTTTTGCTATTCCGTCCATCATTCTATGGACCCATGCTCTTCCTCGAGCTTATACAAAATCACCTTTAAAACTCCCTCGACATCGAAAATCGAATCTGGGATCTCATTCTAGACATCATCGTTACTAGAATTCTATGCTTGCATCGCAACCTTCCTCGTATAGTCATACGACCCTCTATTGATAAGGAGGAATAAATATTCAATAGGTAAATAATCTACTTAATTAGTCTATTCAATGATAACTTATACATCACCACGACCCGATTAGTGGTACTCAATCTCAACATTCATTACAATACAACTCTCACAGTTGTCATTGTCTCATTATTCATAGACTCATTGGAGCATTACTATGGTCTACCACTGACCTACTATAGTCATTCGCTTTCCATGAAGTCTTAATAGCTAACCATACGAAGTCCATACATATCGTATCGAATTCTTCTAAGGAGGTAACATGATCACTGTTCATGATTCATGAAGGACACTCCTGAACTTGACGTACATATGATATGAAGCAGATAAAATTGCAGAAGAATATCAATCAAAGCAACAATAGCAGGTTATTACCGTTAGTAATCATATGTCCTCAATAAGAGACTGGAAACTCAAGGGTTCATTTAGTCCTTTCATAACATGGCCCTGGCTTATCTCAAGATATGACCTTCTTAGATAGATAGCCCGCTTACGGCGATTGCATAAATTAAATCTTTACCAAACTACTATTACGGTTGAGTATCGCACAATCATCAGAAGGAATGTCAATCTTTCACACCATAATACCACCTTCACGGCTTTAACCATCATTACTGTATTCCTATGGCATGAGCGCCTATAATTTCTCTTTTACAGTTAGAGTATCGGCCACCTCATTGGCCTTTCCTGATAGTAATAGTTCCTTACAATCAATGTCCTTTGAACGATCTTCAACTAAATTTTCTACCTCATTTCCATTCACTGCTGGTGTGAAAATGCTCTTCCTTAAGCTTTGTGAGAGAAAAAAAATATCACAATTTTCCCACAATGTATTTCCTCGGTCTTTGAATGTGAACATTGTCATGACTGACTCTCGATCATACTTTGGACGTCTCTTATTTTGGGTACTTCTCATTGTCACCAATCTCGACCTTCATTGGGTCGATCTATAGCTTCTTATGGTTTAACACGTGCCCCACCTGGCATTATTATAATTGCATCATATTTTCTTTACCAAAGTTTCTACTCTTCAGAACTTTGAATATTACCTTTCTCCTTGTAAAACCTCTAAGGTTATCCGTGAATCGTTCCTCCTGTATTCCCTAGATACAGGGCATATCAAAATACCATTTACTAATACTAGAACCATTGTCTATGGAGTTCTGAAAACTTTCTCCACTGATCTTTAAAGATTGTTGTTGCCTTAATCCTTCATTCCGTATTACCCAAACTCATAATTTCCCTATTAAGGGTGAAATGCCAACCTTTATGCATTCCCCTATGGTTCATCTCAAGTTATCGAGGTTCCATCCTTAATCCCACCTTTTAAAAAGGTACTTGCATCCTTCCATAGATAAATCAAGTCATGTATCCCTGATAAGGGTGTCTTATTCAATCATTCCCACCTCGATAGTATATGCCTAATTTCACGATAACATCTGCATTCAAAATGAGGTCAATCAATATGGCCTTCAAAAGATAACAACGGTTATCCGCTTTTCTTACCTGATTTAGTAATGATAACAGGGATGTTCTGGAAGATATTGGGCGTGTTCAACGTGAACTTCTTAGTTTTAACTATTCATTTATCTCTGTTATTTATCTCAACAGTCATCTCAATGTTGGAATACCTTTTATACCTAGAGTCTCCCTTTTGGGCATCAAGCCACAAGTGTTACATACACTTCACATTCTTGAAGGTCACTTCCTTCATCCCATTTTCCTAAATTCTTGTTATCCTGTCTCCTCAGTCCATCCGTGTTTCCTTATTAATCCATTGATCTATCTCAAAGTTTCATCGAATACTCTCAACTTCAAGGGAATTAACTATACGTATCGCTTACGCCTTCAAACCTTGTATTATCTCATGATCAGTCACCATCGCGCTGATGATGACACACTTCTCTATATTTATTTCAAGGGTTTCTTAGGGTTTCCCATACCTAACTCCCTTTTCACTTCTCAACTCTATTTCCTTTATATCCCTTTATACTCCTTCCCCTTTCAGTCTTTTATTTTCGTTTCTATTACAACCATTACATGAACCAACACAACATAAGCATTGATTTCAAACATCCCGTCATTCTGGATTCGTGTCCTCAGAACGAATCTTGACAACTTTTACAACTTAGATTCATAATTCATCATACTCATCCGCTTTTGTTCTAACTCCAAAGCTTTTACACTATCTCCTTATTGTTGGGAATTACTTTCCGGAAAAAATTCACTGAACTTTAATCGGTTTATCATAACCTCTGGCTCCATGCCTTTCTTGGCCTTTCACCAGCGGGTGGCCTCTCTTTTAGGAGGGTAAGTGACAAAAACAGTCTTTTGTACTTCGTCAATCATTTAGAATCTCAAATGATTCCTTTATTTCCTTTAGCCAGGCTCTTGCCTTGACTGGGTCAGCTTGTTCCTTGGAACTCTGAGAGCTTAGCGACTTAAAGGTCCTAAAAGAATTTCCCACCGCATTATTTCCTCAGGGTGGTGGTTGGGGTAAAAGTATAAGTTTTGTTTAGGCAGGTCCATGATTTTCCCCATAGGAGTACCGTCCTGGTTCTCCCTATCTTGCTCGACCTCTCTTTTTTTAGTATGAAATGTTTCATCCTTCTCCCATAATCGGGGTTATCTTATACATTAAAATCCTTATTTTCCACTTCATTATGTTATGGGTTCCATCCATCTTGATGGCGACCTCCCTGACTATCACGTTCAGGGTTTGCTCTAAATCTTATTCCTCAAACTAGCTTTCATCTAAGATCTCATCTTTAAGCTCTTGAACATTTGGAACCCAAATTCTGTAGGAATACCTCATTATTCCCTTATCATCTTTCTCGGTATTAATCTCTTATCTATTTGTTGGCTCTCTGCCTTCATTTATCACTTTTTCTGGCACAATATGTTCTTTTCCAATAATTCGGGCTGTATTGCAATCTCAAACAGCTTTTCGGTACCGACTCCGGTTACCTTCACTTTTATTTCCATTTTCTCAAAATCTCTTATAAACTCTCCCAAAAGACATTATCATCTTGAGTCTCTCCTTTTTACTAAGGGCATCAGCCACCACATTGGCTTTCCCCGAATGATAAAGAATCTCCCAATCATAATTCTTGATTAGCTCTAACCGCCTCCTCTGGAGTATGTTGAGCTCTTTCTGCGTGAAAATATACTTGAGCTCTTGGGGTTTGCGTAAATCTCGCACTTCTCTCCATAAAAGTAGTCCCTCCAATATTTAGGGAAAAACTATTGCCACGAGCCCAAGCTCATGGGTGGGGATATCGAATTTTATTTTCCCTTAATTGTCTTGATGCGTACACGATTACCTTGCTGTGCTGTATAAGAAGCACCCTAATTCCTTATGTGAAGCGTCACTACATATCACAATATCTCCTTCTCCATCCGGCAATGCCAACATAGGGGTCGTCACCAATCTTTGCTTCAGTTCTTAAAAGTTGTTCTCGCATTTCTCTGTCCATTCGTACTTCTCAGTCTTACGAGTAAGCCACGTTAAAGGGGCTACTATCTTTACAAACTTGAACGAACCTCCGGTAGTGACCGGCCAATCCTACCTCTGGTAGTTTCCCTAACCATGGTTATCAATTCCTCAGTGGTCCTTTATTCATTCTTGTCAGGATCCTCCACGGGATCCTCCTCAGCAACAATCCCTTCTAGGACAACATCCTCAACCGCTACATCCTCAATATGAACATCATCCGGTCCCTCGTTAGGACGCTCTATCGGATTCACAATCTGATCTCCATTAACTAATAAAACATCATCGCGTTGTTGGTCCTCAACCTCAGGGTTCGGAGTCCCGCTACCATATACGATAACAAACTACGCTTCTATCACGATATTTATAAGGGTTCCCATAAGGGTTTTAACTGTCAGTACTATGTTAGGTAGTCCGACTATGAACTTGGCAAGAGTTCTTATTATCTTAGTGAACTTATTATTTTAACGTCACATCATCTCTGAGGTTTATAACGCTTAGGTCTGATACCATTTCTGTAACACCCCCACATCCGGGGTCGGGGATTCGGGTTGTCACGAGTTCCATTTCCCTTAATAATACTTAACCTTAACAATCAACCAACTGCTGCGTACTGTAACCCCACAATATACACACACACCACAAGTTATAGTCTCAGAGATGAATACCAAAAATATCACAAGTCATTTTATTCCACAATTACAAATCATTTCACCTCAAAAGGGTTTCTGAATAATTTACATATTCTTCGCCATTATTACAATTCATAAATATACATAAGTCTGGCACAACAAAAATTGAAAGCCTAGCCTACTGGTAGCTCCTACCTCAGCTACAACGGCATCAACGCCTACAGGAAACTGCGGAACGTTTCCTAACCGCTCAAGAATTGGGAGCTTGATCCTGTTCATCTTGTCTATCTATTGTTGTGTGATGAAAGAAGAAAGCAATGGTGAGCAACAAGGCCACCGAAATAATATGTATAATAATTAACAATATATGAGCATTCTCATAGTACTCATGAAAGTCTTGGTCAAAAAGAAATGAACCAACTTTATTATCTTAACGCGACCAAGTCGCAAAATATTCAGTATATATATACATATATACTTTTCACAATCTTTGAAATCCTCTGACATGTATAATATACACAGATTTCCAATTTATAACTGTATAAAAATATCGTTGCAAGGTGATCTCATATATCTAACCTTGTTTCAACGTTTTTCTGAAAATCTTTGACATGCACAAGATAATCATTTACTAGATATAAGTTTAAAAGATGAAGTTACAAGATACTCCAATATACTTATATCCTTTCCGAATACTACTTGAACTACCACCGTTCAAGGTATAAATAGTTCATCACATATATGAAGCTACAAGGCATAACTTGTATAGAATCAATCTTTGAAATATCATTCAAAAGAAATGAAGTTACGAGATACTTCATTTGATGGAAACATCATTTTGAAAACTCGACCCTGCCAACACTCAACAATCACCCAGCCGTAGCCTTTCTATCAAAGTGCTCTGGGTAGTGTTGCAGAAATATCCAACTGGATGATAAACTCATTACGGTAGTTTGCCGTGCCAGGAAGACCACTTACGATGATCAGTCGTCGTAGTGCAACCCCACCATTTTCTACATGTAGAGGAGAACCTGTCGGATTTACTTGTCAACCGAACACTGGACTCCTAAGTAATGGACCGTCTTAGCGGAACTTCCGGGCCATTTGGGCCAATAAATAAGGCTAGGCCGGCGCCACTCGACCACTTACGCCACTCCTAGTTCAGATGAAATCCATGACTCTGAAACGTAAAGCTCGTCCCCCCTTTCCCCAAGTAGAAACTTGTTGATACGGCTCCACCAAGAAGTCGTATCTAGTTGGAAAGGAAAACTCACCGATATTTCCCAGGCGATGCCTGTTAATGGATTAACTTGTTCCAAGAATTTTACTTCCCGAGTGTTGGGTAAGTAATCAAAAACTCTTTTATCAAAATAGCAACCTTGTTGCGAATATAAAATACACCACAGAGCCGGACCCCTCAGGTTTTGAGCGAGTATTTAAATCCCCTTTGAAAGGAAGATCTTTAATATAAAAATGAGTTTTGAGATCCGCTCTAACTTTTAAAATCATTTTGAAGACTCGAAAACATTTTTAAGAATGTTTGGAGTAATGCTGATTTAATGAAATAAATCAGTCCCGGTATATTAGAAAATATCTGAATATTATTATTTAAATAATATTCCCATAAAGAATCATTTTTATATAAATAACTTGAAGTAGAAGTTTTAAACTCATACTTGAAATGAATATTAAATAACCAAAGATATAGTTATACGAAAGTACTATCTTTATTTGAATAATCGAAAATAAGTTTGATTATCGAAACATTATTCTTTAATAAAATAAAGAATATTAATTAGTAAATAATCGGAGTCATAAGTCCTCAAATGAATATTCAAATAATATTCAATAAGTAGAATAAGCAGAGTCATAAGTCCTCGAATGAATATTCAAATAATATTCATTAAATAGAATGAACAGAGTCATAAGTCCTCGAATGAATATTCAAATAATATTCATTAAATAGAATGAACAGAGTCATAAGTCCTCGAATGAATATTCAAATAATATTCAATAAATAGAATGAACAGAGTCATAAGTCCTCGAATGAATATTCAAATAATATTCATTAAATAGAATGAACAGAGTCATAAGTCCTCGAATGAATATTCAAATAATATTCATTATTAAAAATAAAGTTATCGAATAACCTTATTCGATTAATAGTTTTGAAAACTATATCAATATATATATATAAATATATATATAATATACTCGGGAACATCGACTCCCGGTTTTAGAAAATGTTCACCTTTGGGTCCCCTATACTAAGGGTATACGCAACTACTGTTTATCTCTAGCATAGGTATTATGCAACTTATAAGCATTAGAATGAACAGATATATATCAAGATTATGAAACAGACATGCATATATACCATATCACATGCTCCAATATATTTCAAGATTTTCTAATTACAATCATGCACTTATCACAAGATAATGCATATACATATATTTATATCACAACAACAGTATAACGGGTAGAAAACTTGCCTGAGTGTTCCCGGATAGACTTAAGCTTAGAGTGGGTCCTATAACCTATGAAAAACAACATAATTCGAAATTAAACCCCGATCGCTTCAGAAACTAGACTTTAACCAATCAGAGCCCTAACGTTCACTTTCGCGCTTAACGATTCACTTAAGTCGCTCGAGTACCCTTGGCTCCACCATTTTTAATAAATTTACCATTAAGAATTTTAAAGCGATTCTTCCGCGAGTACCCTATCAACTGCCTAATCCACGTTACATAAATGTTTCGTACTCCAATTAGTCATTTAAGGTCTTTAACCAATGTTGCAAAGTAAGGTGAGGGGTAATGGTTCAGTCGCGAAGCGCCGTTACTTAAAACGGTCGTTTCTCCTAAACCGTACATCGGATTCAAACGAACCACATATCAAAATGAAGCTCGTAACATGAACTATCTAATCATGGCAATGGTCAAAACCTAACAGTGAGTTCTCGGTTCCTTATTGTTAAGAACAAAATAGTCTTAAAGTAAATCGGACATTATGACGGCTATGTTTACGCGATTACCAAATTTTATCCTACTCCAAATCATCCACAAATCAACCACAATTCATCCATACAACCAAACTCCATCTCTACAATACTACAACAGCCCCAAAAACTCAATATTTCCAAATTTATACTACATCCCAATCATGAACTAAAAGCTTACTTAAGTTCCTTAACTAATCAACAAGATTTACAACTCCAAACACATCACAAAACCAACACATCTCTAAATACACGATAATCAAGCTTCTCATGAACCATTCCAAACATAAAAACTCTAAATATACAAAAGTAGGGCTAGGGTATGAGATTATACCTTCCTTGGTGAGTAAAAGTAACTAAGGATGTTAGATATATTTGATAATGTCATGGCTAATACGTTTTATGTTTAGATTTCAGATCTTATTTGAACAGGACAAATCAGTACTTAACTGATCAGTACTTATACTGGACGTCAGGACTTAAGGGATATCAGTACTTATGTTATCAGGAGATAAGCATCAGGAGATAGATATCAGAACTTAAGTGCTGAAGGACGATCAGATAAGGACAGTAGCTGATTAAAGTTAAGAAGATCAAGATAAACATAAGAAGAGATATGCATGAAGAAGGAATTCCATAAAGAATGGAATACTTGGAATAAAAGATATCTGATTGATATATATTAGGAAGCAGAATTATATTCTATATCAATTAGCGATTATCGTGTAACTGTGTAATATATAAACACAGACATAGGGTTTACACTATAAGTGTTATCATTATCGAGAATATTATTTACTGTAACCCTAGCAGCTCTCATGATATTTTGTTCATCACTGAGAGATAACAGTTCCAGATTGTAACAGAGTTTATTGTTTCAATAAAGTTTGTTTTCTGTTACATAAGTTCTTGAAGTTTGATTTGATTGTAATAAACACTGTATTCACCCCCTCTACAGTGAAAGTGTGACCTAACAAGTGGTATCAGAGCCTTCTGTTAACACACATACAGTTAAAGATCCAAACACAATCATGTCTGACACAAAAACTCCAACTAAGCCTACCAAAACTGAGGAATCATCAAAGACATCAATTCAGAGTCGATATGAGACTATCAGAGTTCCCATATTGAGACCATCTGAATATCCCATATGGAAGGTAAGGATGACCATATTTCTGGAAGCAACAGATCCAGAATACCTTGATAGAATCAAGGAAGGGCCTCACAAACCTACCAAGCTCGCTGTTGTAGTTGCAGGTGAAGCAGCAAAGACCGTACCAAAGGAAAAGAGTGATTACACTGCTGAAGATATAGCATCTATTGCTAAGGATGCCAAGGTACGACACTTACTGCATAGTGCCATTGATAATGTAATGTCAAACAGGGTAATCAACTGCAAGACTGCCAAGGAGATATGGGATGCACTGGAGACAAGGTGTCAAGGAACTGAAACAGTTAAGAAGAACAGGAAGACAATACTCACTCAAGAGTATGAACATTTTGACTCAAAATCTAATGAGTCATTGAATGATTTATATGATAGATTTGTCAAACTTTTGAATGATTTGTCATTGGTTGATAAAGAGTATGATCTTGAAGATACCAACCTAAAATTCCTGTTAGCTCTTCCTGAATGCTGGGATTTGAAGGCAACAACAATAAGAGACAACTACAATCTTGATGAAACAACTCTTGATGAAATCTATGGAATGCTCAAGACTCATGAACTTGAGATGGAACAAAGAAGCAAGAGGAAAGGAGGAAAGTCAAGGACAGTTGCTCTCAAGGCTGAAGAGGAATCCCCCAAAGCACCTTCCTCAAAGAAAGACAAGGGTAAAGCTCTTTTCATAAAGTCTGATACTGAGTCATCAAGTTCTGAGAGTGATGATGACTCAGATTCTGAAAGCTTGCCTGAAACTGATGCTAATGAGGAGATGATGAAGCTGTGTGCTCTTATGGTGAAAGGAATCACAAAGATTGCATACAGGAAGTTCAGGAAGGGAAAGAAGTTTTCCAGGAAAGGCATAAGTTCTGATAAGAAGAATTTCAGAAGATCTGAAGGAAGAGGAGGAAAGTCTGACAGAGGAGATTACGTCAATGTTAAATGTTATAATTGTGGTGAGAAAGGCCACATATCTCCTGATTGCAAGAAGACCAAGAGTGACAAAGGCAAAGCTCTTGTCACAAAGCAGAAAAGCTGGACAGACACCTCAGACTCTGAAAGTGAGGAGAACTATGCATTGATGGCAAATGCTGATAAATCAAGTTCTGAGAGCAGTTCTGAAGCTGCTGAAACAAAGGTACCTCAGACTACTTATGCTTTTCATACTGATGATATTAATGAGTTGAGAAGATATCTTAAAACCATGTTTGTTAGTTATAGAGATCAAACTTTAACATGTGAAAGATTAACTTCTGAAAATCTTGCTTTTAGGAAAAGAAATGATTTCTTAGAAAAAGAGTTAGTCATGTTCCATCAAACTCAGAAGGATAGAGATGATGCTTTTTATGTTAGGGATGAAGTGCTAAAAATGAATGAATCTCTAAAAACTGAGTTAGAAAAGGAGAGAGAGATTATTAGGACTTGGACTAACTCTGGCAAAACAACTCAAAATTTGCTAAGCAGTGGAAACTGGAAAGAGGGCTTAGGTTATGGAGAAAATAAAAATGAAAAAGGAACTGTAGAAATTAAGCCTGTTGATAAGCAAAAGCCGAAGTTAAAACCTGTTAAGTTTGTAACTGAAAAATCTGAAAATGAGAAATCAGAAGTTAAAAAGGGATTAGCTTCTGATAAACTAAAACAGGAAAAGACAGCTGAAGTTAACATAGGCTTAATGACAAAGAAGCAGCTTAAGCATAAGCTGAAAGATGTTAAGAATGCAAACAAGGTAAAATCACCTAGGAAAAACAGGAATGGAAAGGAAGGTGTGAATAAAAGCAATAACTATAAATCTGTTCCTGATGCTCCTAGGAAAGCATGTCATAACTGTGGAAGTTCTAACCATTTGGCTTCTTTTTGCAGGAAGAATAAGAATTAACTCCTTATCTTCAAAATCAGGAGTTAAGAGTCAGTCTGTTAGATACAAACCACAAAATCCTTGTTTTCATTGTGGTAGTTTATGGCATTCCATTTATACTTGTAAGGAATATCATAGTTTGTACTATGATTATTATCAAATAAAACCTTCTTTAAAGAAAGTTTCTGTTGTTCCTTCTAGTGTAAGTTCTGATTCAAAGTCTGGTAGTATAAGTTCTGATAAGAAAACTGTTAACATAAAATCTGATGCTAAATCCGCTGCAAATGTTAACAAACCTAAAAAGGCCAAAGGATCCAAGCAAGTCTGGGTCCTTAAAACTAATAATTAGTGGTCTTTTTGATTGCAGGGCAACAGGAAAAATATTTTAGTTCTGGACAGTGGATGTTCAGGACATATGACTGGAAATAAGGCCCTGCTATCAGACTTTGTGGAGAAAGCTGGCCCAAGTGTTTCTTATGGAGATGGCAACATTGGAAAAACTTTGGGATATGGCAATATCAATCTTGGGAATGTCATCATTAAAGATGTTGCTCTGGTCTCAGGACTTAAACACAACTTACTGAGTATAAGTCAAATCTGTGACAGAGGTTATCATGTTGATTTTTTTGCAGAACATTGTGAAATAGTTAGTAAATCTAAAGGAAAAGTTGTTCTGAAGGGATTCAGGCGTGGTAACATTTATGAAGCTAAGCTTTCAACAAGTTCTGATGGTTCTGCAATCTGTTTAGTGAGTAGAGCCTCAATTGAAGAAAGCTGGAATTGGCACAAGAAACTCTCTCATTTAAACTTCAACAAGATAAATGAACTGATCAAGAAAGATCTTGTGAGAGGACTGCCAAAATCAGTGTTTGCTCCTAATGGTCTTTGTGACTCATGTTAGAAGGCCAAACAAAGAAAATCTTCATTCAAGAGCAAGACTGAATCATCAATTCTTGAGCCTTATTATCTACTTCATGTTGATCTATTTGGTCCAGTGAATGTCATATCTATTGCAAAGAAGAAATATGCGTTGGTCATAGTAGATGAGTTCACCAGATACACATGGGTGTATTTCTTGCACACAAAAGTGAAACTGCATCTATCCTGATTGATCATGTCAAACATCTGGATAAATTGATCAAAGATTCTGTGAAAATTTTGAGGAGTGATAATGGCACTGAATTCAAGAATCTGATAATGGAAGAGTTCTGTAAAAATCATGGAATAAAGCAGGAATTTTCTGCTCCTGGAACTCCACAGCAAAATGGAGTTGTTGAAAGGAAGAATAGAACTCTCATTGAAGCTGCACGAACAATGCTTGAAGAAGCAAAGCTTCCAACCTATTTCTGGGCTGAAGCTGTGCAGACTGCTTGTTTTACTCAAAATGCAACACTCATTAACAAGCATGAAAAAACACCATATGAGATGGTAAAGAACAAGAAGCCAAATCTGAAATACTTTCATGTATTTGGATGTAAGTGTTTTGTTCTCAAGACTCATCCTGAACAGCTATGCAAGTTTGATCTAAAAGCTGATGAGGGAATCTTTGTTGGATATCCACTTTCCACAAAAGCCTTCAGAGTCTATAATTTGAGAACAAAAGTGGTCATGGAATCTATCAATGTCTCTTTTGATGACAAGAAGATCACTGGACTTGAAGATTGCATTGATCATGATCAGCTGAGATTTGAAAATGAAGATTCATATTCTGATACCTTAAGTCCTGACAGTCTAAGTCCTGATACTGTAAACTCTGATGGATTAAACTCTGATGTTATTGAAACTGTGGTGACTACGTCAAAGGAAGATGCACCAATGCAGGGGGAGCATACTCAAGATATTATCACATCTCAAGAAGCATCAGAACATACATCTGGCTCTTCAAGTTCTGATTCGTCAAGTTCTGATAAGCCAAGTACTGACAGTGCTGAAAATCTAAATGATGAAGGATCCAATTCAGAGAGCATAGTTTCAGGGGGAGCATCAGAAAATGAAAACGAAGACAGCATGAATCATGGGGGAGCATCCAGTTCTAGAGAAAACCTTCAATCTTCAAGGAAGTGGACAAAATCACATACACCTGATTTGATAATTGGAAATCCTGATGCAGGTGTCAGAACTAGAACAGGTACTTCGAATGAATGTCTTTACAATTCTTTTCTCTCTCAGTCTGAGCCAAAGAAAGTGGAAGAAGCTCTTCAAGATGCTGATTGGGTGCAAGCAATGCAGGAAGAGTTGAATGAATTTGAAAGAAACAAAGTCTGGACCTTAGTGCCAAGACCTAAGAATAGATCTGTTGTTGGTACAAAATGGGTATTCAGAAATAAAACTGATAGTGATGGCATAATTACAAGGAACAAGGCAAGGCTGGTTGCAAAAGGGTATTCTCAACAGGAAGGAATTGACTATGATGAAACATTTGCGCCAGTTGCTAGGTTAGAAGCCATAAGGATATTCATGGCTTATGCTGCTCACAAAAAGTTTACTGTCTTTCAAATGGATGTGAAAAGTGCTTTTCTCAATGGAGAATTGGATGAGGAAGTATATGTTGAACAACCTCCAGGCTTTGTAGATTTCAAACATCCAGATTATGTCTACAGGCTTGATAAAGCACTTTATGGACTTAAGCAAGCTCCTAGAGCATGGTATGAGACTTTACTCTTTATTAGTTATTTAGCTTAATGCACACACAAATCACTCCATATGAATGATGAAATTTTTGTGGTGGTCTATGTTCTTTTAGACAAACAGTCACTGTGTCACCTTGCACAAATTCTGAGGACACGTTCTAGTTATATGTTCTGATGATTAAGTTCTGAAGACTATAACTCAGAACTTGTATGAAAACTTACTAAGATAGATATTCCTTGTTCGAGTTAAGACATTATGTTCTGATGACTGTTAAGTTCTGGTATAGGTCTAAGTTCTGATTTTTCAGTCTAACCCTTTACTTGACTTATCTGTGAGTAAAATTTGGTAACAGTCTCAGATTAATTTAGAATATGTTGAAGTGGAAGATTAATAGTCTATGGTTAGGACTAATGGCACTCGTCCTTGAACAGTTCACTCTTGTTACATGTGCACATTCCTTTTCAAATGACTGTTATTCTTTTTCAAGTCTAGGGAGACGAGGTAGACTTAACTCTATCTGTCAGCATTAAATATCTTCGCGTCTCCTGGCATTCTCTTGCCTATATAAACAGCCACTTCACATTAGCCTTTCCATCAATTTTTCTCACAATCTTAACTTCATATTCTTTTTCAAAAACATCATGGTCCGATTCAACATGTTTTTGAATTACCAAAATTTTCATATGGAGCTAAGCTGCGCCGACTGGCAGCAGGAGTGGCATGTAACTGCCATTCCTGAAGAAATATGGGGCTCTGTCCCACAGGCGGTGCTGAACCGACTTCTGTTCTTCGAGATGGACTACCAGCTTCATCTTGATCGATTGGAGGAGGAAAGGCGGGAAGCTATCCGTCAGCAAGAGCGAATCATTCGACTCGCTATCTTATTTGTCGAAGATAGGAAGAGGAAGATGACTTAATCTCGTCTTCTTCCTGTTCTTCTTCATCCTCAGCTTTGTCAGGCTTCTTAGCTAGGACTAAGGCTGTTGATGTTAGATTTAGAAGCTTAGGACAAGATTGTAAAAGTTCTGATGTAATTTCAATTTCATCAATATATTATTTTGATATATTAATGGAATTTGTTTTTGTCTTATGATCTTGTCTCTGAGAAATTTTGATACGCATTGATAAATCCTGATAAATATTCTGATGATCGTATAAATTGTGTCTGACTTTAAGTTCTGATAATGTTTTATCAGTACTTACTTAACTGATTGATTTTACTCATTCTCACTCACAGTTTTTTTTTCAGAATATTGATATTGTAGAGTAAAATATTTGAATTAGTGGGAACAGTTTCAATTTTAAATTAAAACTGATTCACCTTGATTAATGGAATCTAGGTAAGTGGAACGGTTTTTCCTTGAAAAACTGCAAGTGGGTGGTAATTATTCCTTATTTACCGTGCCCATTACTTTTTGCCTTCTCTATGTATCACAGGTGTCAAGGTATTTACCACTACTTTTAAATGCATGTCTGCCAGGTGTCCTCAACGGTTACTTTTTGTGTATAAGTAAAAGAGAGCAAAGATTGTCAAATCTTTTATTTACCTTTATATTTTATCTCTCTCTTTACTTTTCAACTCTCTTATCTACTGACGATTTTCTTTTAAGAGGCATTTTCTCAAACACATTACAGGTTACCGATTTCTTTCCAAACATAATGGCACCCAAGGACATTCTCTTTGATGGAGCAAAGTTTGTTCCTAATAACTTCTCTGCGATACTAAACACTACAGAGGCACCCTCTGAACTTCATTTCATTCAGGACTTTCTCACTAGTTCTGATATTGGGTTTGCTCTAACTGAGCCTACATCCATTTCTGGAGTTCAAGTACTGGAGTTTTGGAGGAGTGGAGTATATGACAATGGTGGTGCTCAAGGGTCCCCAAGTTTAATATTTTCATCAGGGGAAAATGAGTATGTTGTGACTCTGTCTACGGTTAGACAGGCATTACAGCTACCTGAGGACTGTATTTATTCTACTGTTGATGACTCAGTTCTTCAACACATGATGGTTAGTCTGGGATATGAAGGAACATTGACCAAGCTTGGACAGTTGAAGAGATCTTTCATAAGGAGAGAATGGAGTTTCTTCTTTGATTGCATTACCAAAGCTTTCGCCAACAAATGTTCAAATTTTGATGCAATTCCCATATTCAGCCAACAAATCGGGTATGCACTTCTAAATCACACTGATTTTGATTATGCACGAGCAGTCTTAGGTTTTATTGGGGATAGGATGACAGAAGATCGCAATACTGTATATTTTGCAAGATTTTGTCAGCTTATTTATAGTTTTTGTTGTAATCAGCCCCAAAATTTTGGTGATCTAATTCCATCTTTCAGAATAGCTAAGAGAGCTTTTACTGATTTATTATCTTCTGATAATAAAAAGGCTGTGTTACGACCCCTCTTAATACCTTTCTCTGTCAAACAAGCCTTAATCACCTATGATCCTGTGAAGTACACTGCACTTTATCCTGATGTTCAAACATCAGAACCTGGTTCATCAGCACCTACCACCTCTACTCAGCCACCTCAAACCTCTCAACCATCTCTCAGAACATATCTCAAGTCATATGTGAAGCCTACATCTTCTAAGCCAAAGAAAACAAAGACTGTTTCTTAAACACCTCAGAAGAAGAGAAGGATTACTTTGAGAGATGAATCAGATTCTGAGGAACGGATTCTTTCTTCAGAACCTGTGGTAAATGAAGCTGAGAAAGCAACTTCTCAGAAGGATTCTGATATTGGGGGTTCTAAGCTTCTCAAAAGGCTTCGACGAATGACTGTTCCTGACATTCCAAAAGAATCCAAATCAAACAAGAAATACAAGAAACAGAGGGCACAAAGGCCAGTTTCAGATGATGAGGAGGAAGCAGCTAAGGAAGGGGATCAGGAATCTCTGATCTCACAAGAAAAAGAATTTGATCCAGTTACTTCTTCTCCATCCACTCCATCTCAGGAAACTGTATCTGACAAGGCTCATTTCCCATCTGTGTCTCTTGGTAATCAAGGCACAAGTGCTGATAATGCTGATCAACACTTAGTTGTGCCTGGAGTAATTCTCTTAGAAGCTCCAACATCAATAAATCTTTTGCCAACACCTGTTCCTGATGCTATTCAAACTCTGGAATTATCTAAGTCACCTTCTCTGCATCTAGACACTGATGATCAGACTTTAGGTGAGCATCAGGATATGGCTGTTGATCAGAACTTAGCATCAGATCAGCAATTAGAGGATGCTGACGCCTCCATTGCTACTCACACTGCTATTATATCAGATCATACTGATTCTATAAGTTCTGATGCTGCACATGCTGGAGATACTGGTGATGCTGCTCCAACTGCAGATACTGATGTAGCAGGTCCTTCAGGACATATTCCTCTTTCTAAGTCTGAACTAGTAAAGAAGTTTGTTACAGAGGACCCACCAGTGCCTTGGAGTGAAACTCCTGCAGGTCAGGAGTGGACTAAGGAATGGAACTCAGTTTCATGTATTCCATCTGCGTTACATCTTACTGAGCACTTGACTAAAGCTGATGAAATGTTAAATTCTGATGATTTCAAAACCCAGCTTCGTGTCACTGCATTGAGTACTAAACATCTACAAGGTCTTCATTCAACTACTCATGCAGAAATACACAAGATTCAGGAGAACTTAATCAAGCAGGAATAAGTTTGGAAACTTGATAAGAAAAAGTTCTTTCAACCTTCTATTGACAGGATTGC